>NW_024883393.1:0-90594 GCF_019059575.1 Amphibalanus amphitrite
ATAACGTTTATTATACACACCAATGATCACACGAACACACAGGCACTCTCTAAATGATTTAAAGTTATGACAAACATACAAATAAAAGAAAAAAAAACAGCATATTTCCTATTCGCCGTCCGGCCCGCCCGGGCAGGTCGGGCGGTGCACCCGCCACTACCGCGCCGGCCCCGGGGAGAGCTGAGGGTTTTCTCCCCGGCCGGGGAGGGCTGCGTGATGCCTCCCCGGTGCCTCGGGCGGGCCGTCGCCCCCATCCCGCACCGCCCCCGCCTCACCAGCCAGTGACAGCAGCGCGATAGAGTGCCGAGTTATCCGCAATAGCCACGTTTCCTCTTCATCTAATATTAAACCCCACTTTTCACAATATTCGGCAATTTTGTTTTTTTTTTTGCTACAATTTTTTCCACTTTTGCTTCCCTATTTATAATTTCCGTGACGCACGCGATTTTCGGCGTTCGCAATCTATCACCATTGCCCAGTTTACAATTGACTATGTACTGTTTTGTTAATAGTAGAATCAGGTTCACAAGTGGTGGTGCCGCGGGATTCCCAAGAATAACTGACTGATAGGTGTTGAAATTTCTAGGTAAGCGACATTTACTTCTCAGTTGAGAAATTACTTTTTCCCATATTATTTTTACGTCGGTACATCCATAAAAGAAGTGCTCAAAATCATCAACTTCAAAACATTTTAGGCACGTGGACTACCGACCACTCCTCTTGCACAAGATACTTTCTCGTTGGAATGTACCTGTTAATTATCCGAAATGTAGAGATTGAAGCCGCGTAGATTTTGTGCATTTATACGGTATTTCGAAGACTTTTCGCCAGGACCGGACACACTCCATAGTGCTCCCATCTGCTTACGGCGGCTGGCTTAGATATTCTATATTCTATGCTTTTATAGAAATGATTGCATTTGCATGTTTCGAGTTCGCAGTACTGTTCTTTTACCATTACAGACAACTTTTTTGGATCTGTCTTATTCCTTCCTTCATCTCTTTGACGTAGAATCCTTTTCCATGATCCAGGTATAGCACATGTTACACTCTGAATTGTAAATAAGTTTGACTTAACATTAGGATGTACTCTTTTGATTTCATCAAATGACAATATATTTCCGCTAGAATCAACTATATCGTCTACTAGTTTGATTCCTGCATCATACATGTCTTTAACAAACACCGGCCTCCTATCTACCGTTATCTCGTCATTGTGCCATAAACACTGGGAACGAACTTCTGTCGCATATATGATCGGGTTTTGCTGGTGAATGTTTTGAAAGTCTGATAAAATATCCTTGTAAAAGTCCGGAATTTTCAACCGTTGCAAAAACACATTACATTTTCTGATTCTGAGCACATCTTGGATATCGAACTGACCTACTCTGGATTGCAAAAGAACACGCCATGCCGATTCCTACATTTCACTATTCGAGTAATCCACGTTAGCCTTAAGGCCGTATAAAACCGAGCAACATTTATTGCACCCAGTCCGCCGTCTTTAATATCCTGACACAAGACGCTTTGTGATACTTTCGGAGGTCTACCGCGCCAAACGAACTTCATAATTAAACTTTGAATTTCTCTTAAGTCTACTTGTGCAATTGAACTGCATGTTGCCACATACACCATTTGCGACGCTAATAATGCTTTGGTGACAACTATTCTGCCTTTTATCGTCAGGTTACGCTGCGACCATGAATTGACTGTATTTCTTATCCTTTTTACTACCGGGGCGACATTATCCTCGTTGCATGGCTCTGTTGCGCTAAACCAGACGCCTAAAATTTTTACTTTTGTCTGCGCCTCGATTCCACAAATGGAGTCTCTCCTAATACGCGTCGGGCCCAACCACATAATATTGCACTTCTGTACGTTATCTCCAGACCAGAAACGTTCTTAAAGTCAGACAGTACTTTCATCACTCTGTTAACCGAAGCTGGATCTCTGAGGAACAGCGTGGTGTCATCGGCGTATTGAGATATTTTTATTTCGTTTCCGTTTATCTTGACGCCCACAATGTGTTCTGAATCCCTGATTTTAATTGCGAGAGTTTCAACTACCAGATTAAATAGCAGACCACTTAATGGCGAACCCTGGAACGTTCCGCGCGAACATGAAAACCAATCGGACGTTAATCCATTATTCTTTACCGTAAGCAATGCATTACTGTATAGTAATCGGACCCACGCTATAAAGTCTGGCCCGAAGTTAAACATTTTGAGGACATATACAATAAAGTCATGTTCAACGGAGTCAAACGCGTTTCGATAATCTATTGCCAAAGAATACCTTCCGTGTTGTCCATTTGACAGTATTCTATTACATCTGAAATCAGTCTAATGTTTTCACCTATAAATCTTCCTTTAATAAATCCTGTTTGACTGTGATGCACTAATTTATCGATCACATTGCTTAGCCTACTGGCAATCACTTTAGCTATTATTTTATATACTACGTCTAATAAACAGATCGGTCTTTTATTTTTAAGCTGCATCTGATTGCCCTTTTTCGGGATCAAGGTTAGAATTCCTCTCCTATGAGAGATAAATAATTCTCCCTCCTCTTTTGCGAGATTAAAGTACTCTACCATCATTTTACCCATGTCCTGCCAAAGAATGCAAAGAACTCTGCCGTAAATCCCGATATCCCTGCCGCTTTATTCCTTGCCATTTTATCTAACGCGTCTTTGCATTCCTCCAAGGTTATCGGCCCCTCACATGCCGTCATTTCATCTTCAGACAACCGGGGAACGTTTTCCTCATCTATAAAGTCATGCAAGACACGGTCTTTGTGAAGTTTTGATTTATACAGTCTGCTAAAGTGTGTAACACAAGCATCTAATATTGGCTTATTTCCCCTAATAAGTTTTCCGTCGTCCGTAATGACAGTAGTAATGTTTGTTTGTGCTTGTTGCCTCTTGCATAAGCGTAAGAAATACTTATTCGATTTCTCTCCTTCTTCTATCCATCTAGCTTGCGAATGTAATATAGCCGATTTTCCTCTTTTTTCCTTTAACTCATCTAGCATCATTTTCAGATTTTCATATTCTGCCCGCTGCTCATCAGTGGGCATAATTGCAACGATTGATTCTAATTCATTTGCTCGGTTGTAAAGTTCACTTTCCTGTTTCCGATTCTCTCTGGCTAACTTCTTGCTATGCCTGATGGTACGGACTCTAATGTTGCTTAACAGCATTTCTATTTTTAATCCTATGCTTGTAGCCTCGATATATGCTCCACGATTACGTTTTGCCTTTTCAATTTCTACTCGGATATCGTTCACGTGATCCAAGTCATCCAGAAGTGCATTATTATAACGCCAAATCCCAGGGCCACGACGCTCATTATTAATCTGAATATCAAGAAACACAAAGCTATGGTCACTCAATATGCCAGTATCTATCCTCGCTTCTGTCACGTTATTTGCTATAAGGTTTCGGCTCGTGAAAACGTAGTCAATACGTGACTGCTGTACTGGGTTAGTCCTACGCCAAGTGTACCTACGCACTGTCGGATGATGGTACCGCCATACATCTTCTAGCTCGAATTCACTGAGGATATCTTGTAATTTTCTGCTGGCTCTCGTACCATGGTATGTGTCGCTGTCAGTATCCAATCCGCTCATTCTAATATTAAAATCCCCTGCAAGACAGATATCATGCGTTTCATAGCAAAGCAATAACTCTCGCACTTGATCTAAAAAATTACATTTTTCGCGCTGGTTATCAACCGATGGACCATATACCCCAATGATATAGCTCGGCTCTTGGTCCGTGGCACTGTTAAGTTTTGCGCAGATAATCCGGCCTTCACAATCAAACGTCTTACTGGGAGAGCCTGCAAAATTTACTGGAAATAGCATCGCCACTCCACCCTGACCTGATTCCACACTATGAGAGAAAAAAATAGAACCTGACCATTCGCTCTTCCAAATAAATTCGTCATTCTGAGTTGAGTGGGTTTCTTGTAACACTATTATGCTATTTTGATAGTTGATTCTAACGTGCCTGAAAATTGAACGGCGCTTAATACGATTTCGAAGACCGCGTGCGTTAAAAGTTACAATAGATAGTCGCTGCATTTTGTTAACTTCTTCTGTCATTCTCAAGGTGACTGTAAACTGTGGGCGCGAACTGCCTCGGCACTCCGCCGCGGAACCCCATCCCCACCGGAACCTCTGGGACCCACTGTGACGTGGGTATCATGTGACGTTCCCCTCCATCCCACTCACATCCCCTCCCCCCATCACCAGAACCTCTCATCAACTGCCCGCTATCACCTGCTCCACGCAACAGAGCCCCGGGCGACGCAGCCACCTGGTCAGAGGTGAGAACACAACCCGGACGGTGACCTATCACCGGCCAGACACGCGCTCTAATCTCAGCTTTAATCTCACTCAATCTCATAACAGGCGCAAGCTCCAAAACGTCCGGCAACCCAGCCGGCCACCGACCACGCCCGGCAGCCCGGCCGGTCGCCCCAGACCGGGGCGGCCGCCGCCGGTACGGACGGGCAGATCACCCGTCTCAGCTGCCCTCCTCCACCACGTGTGACGTCACACTCACCGGGCAGCCACACGCTACGGCTACACGGCGACCCGACCCAGCACCGTCCGCAGCCGCAACACCCGACTATCCCCCAATGTAACGGTCAGACTTCTACATAAACGGACGGATACGTTCCAATCCTGTCTTAAGGCGCAGAATACCAAAATGAAAAGAAAAACAACTCGCTGAGCGCCGATTTGCAAAAACTGCCTACTGAACTTCAACTGGCAATAGGATCGGAATACATAATCGAAAGCACCATTTCTTCGGTAATTACTACTCACATCACCATATTCACTGGCGTTATCAGTCGCTAACATTTACAGTTTTTTTCTGTCTACTTTCACTGAAAAAGTGACGTTTCATCAGAACGTACCGTGCGGAGAGTCTCGCTCACTCCGTTAAAGTCCACACTCACGTGACCAGGGACAGACGAGACGCCGCCCGCCCCGCCGAACCCGACCGCTAGGCCGGGGCCGAGCTAGAGCCGGCCACCCCGCCCGCTGACGGCAGACCCGGCGGAGCCGTCGCACCCGAATCCGCCACAGATGCGGTCTCTCTCGGCTCCGCAGCAGTACCACGAGACCCAGCGGCCCCGGAGTCCCCGGGAGGTCCCGGAAGAGCATCCGCGGCCGCCCGGCGCGGAGGAGGCCGCCCGTCGAAGGAGTCCGAATCAGGGGGCCGCCGCGCGGCAGGCGACGTCCGGGGCAGCGCCCCTCGCCCGGAGACGCGCTGCTGCACCGGGAAACGCCTGCCGCCCAGAATCCTGCGCAGGTCCGCCTCGTCCCGGACCCGGAGATTGGCGCCGCCCCTCTCCGTGCGGCACCAGACGACTCCCCGCCGGCTGAAGACGGAGGCGATCAGCCCGCCGCTCTCCGGCCGCTTCGCTCGTAGGAGCTCGTCGTAAAGAAGTCGGTTTCTGGGCGTCAGCGACTCGGAGATGTAGAGCGGCGCCAGCTGACGCCCGTCACGGCCGGTGTTACCTTCACGGAATCGCACCATGTCGAAGCGTGACTCGTACACCGCGTCTCTCACCTGCCGCTTCGTGAACTTGCAGAACACTTTAGAGTCATTTTGGAGCTTATGCGCCGCCTGCAGGTCGGCCGTTCGGCTTTCGTGCCCACCACTTGATGATGGCAGAGTCCGTGAACAAATAATGATATTGTTAAAAACATAGGTAACGACGTCTGCCCGAGAGGGCAAAAAGAGGGGTGCGGCTTCCGTTTAGTTGCACGAACTATGTTTGTTCAGCTAGGGCATAGAGTCCAATTGACTTTTATTGTCGTGCCATTTCCGCATAGGCTGCTTGTTTTTGCTAATGGCGATAACTTGTCAGGTTCTTGCTATGCATGATAATTAGAATAAAAAAGAAAGGTAAAGAGACATCAATACCTATCCAGGAGGCTGCATCGAAAGAAGAATAGATGAACACAGTCCAATTCCCTTGAGTGCCTATGCCTATATCAATTATGATCGTATGAGGTTGAATATATTCAACAAGACATTGTTATAATCAAATTATGATTGTTCTTAAATTATTCGATCCAGCATTGTATTAAAAGACTCGAAAAAAACTTATTTTTTCAACTACTTATGAAAAGCTTAGTTTGATTTTAGCATTGCTTTTTACAGATGACGAGCGTCCTAGTGCTGCAGGACTTTTCAAAATCAATCGGAGCACTTCATCTACCGACTTAGTTTGGCTCTGGCTGAATTGTGATAGCCGATTTTGCACTTCTAGACTCTTCAGCGTGAATGAAGCAACTGCTCGTTTTTCTCTGACTGAATGGTGGTGGTTGACATGCTGAAAAGGACGGATGGATGGAGGAATGGATAAAAATGTATGAATGAATGAATGAATGAATGAATGAATGAATGAATGAATGAATGAATGAATGAATGAATGAATGTAGAAAGTCGAATGAATGAAAACCTGATCGCGCACGTCACAGATATGAAAAATTCGAGATCTATTCCTGATGCATTTCATAAAGTTTCAACGTTCTTGAAGATAACGTGTAGGAATAACGGGATCGCAAGGCTTTTTTTATTCATGGCTACTTAACTTGACCTAGTGGCCTGGACTTAGTTGATCTGGGGTCAAGAATTTTACATATGATGCGAAATTTTGGCATGGTAATTGTATATCATTGCATATCATTGCATCAATTATCAAGCATACCTATATCATGGTAATTGATATACAACATCAGCTTTCGCGGAGCTGCGCGCCGCGGCTTTCTTTACCCACGCAACAAGCTGAAGGATGACCAAGAACGCCTTGCTTCCCCACCCTGGTGAAGGTGAATGCGCGCTTACTGCTGGGTGACCGATGAATGAATGAATGAATGAATGAATGAATGAATGAATGAATGAATTAATGAATTAATGAATGTTTGAATGAATGAACTAATACTGAAACAGCACTTGACAACTCAACCTGTCACGTGCCGATTACAGTGATCACTTCTAAGTTGACGTTTTGCGACCTATATACGACACTTAAGCTGGACGGTGGGCGGCGGTGTCCGGCAGTCCGGGCCGTGTAGGCGAACAGTGTGGGCGGACTGTGTGGATTGGCTGTGGACGGGGTGTGGACTGGCGGACTGTGAGGAATGGCTGTGACGGGCCGTAAGCTGTGTGAGCGGTTAGTGTGGACGGGCTGAGTGGGCGGTTTGTGTGGACGAGGGGCTGTATGGACTGTGTGGACATGGCTGTGTGGGCTGGTTGTTAGATCTGTCCAGCTTGTGTGAACGGGCAGCCTGTGTCGATGTACTGGTTGTGAGATCTGACTGTGAGACCCGTCTGGCTGTATTGGCTGTCAACTGGCAGTACTGATGACCCGGCTGTGTCGGAGCTGGTTGTGAGACCAGTCCGGCTGTATGGCCGATCTCGCTGCAGCCGCTGCAGCCGCGGCGCCCCGGGCTGGCGCTGGCCGGTGGTCGGTCTCCGCCGCGCCGTCACCGCTCGGTTCCACGCTGTCTGCACGCTGAGGTGTCCCGCCGCGCCCGCCGCCCATCTGCATACCCGCCGGAACTGATCCGAGAGCTGGCGAACAGAGCTGCTCGGGCGCGGCCCTGGCTCTGATGTCACCTGCAGACCGCCGAGAGCCCCAACGCGGCCGTCTGGTCAACTCCTCTGCTTACAGACTCGTCACCGAGTGCGGAGCTCTGCCTGCCTATCCGATTTGTTGTGTTGCTCAACAATAGGCTCAATCCTGGGATAAGCAGGGACTTCAATTGACACCTCAGTACATTACACCTGCCTCGGAACCTTTTCCAATGAGGGAAACACGTTACGAACGATCACCATCCATTGTTCAACGTTCGAAAAAGTTAGCTACTTACAAACTGTGAGACACTGCTTCGCATACCTCCCATAGCGTAACGGTGAGAGCACGGAAACAGGCCTGGTGGCTTAGATTTAGAACAGACATGTTCTTCTGAATCAGCTAAGCGCCCTCTATGGAGAGATCAACTGGACTAGCGTCAAACGGTAGGCCTTCCCCACAGCCTATGAATAAGATGAAAATGAATCAGTTATTGAGCGGTTCATTGTACATACGACATTCTTTTGCGAACCCATCAGTCAGACACGTGAGGCAGTGCAGCGTCTGCAGCGGACCGGGGCTGGGTCTGGTCGATCGATCTGGTACCGATCGGGGGACGCGCGCGTCACGCTCGGCTGACCGCAGTCGGGCGGGGCTCCGGGCGCACCTGTGCCCGGCGCCCGGGGCGCCACCGCGACACCTCGGCACCGTCACCATCGCAGGAAGCCAGTGACGCACGCGGCGCCCCTCCATTGAATTAATGCAGGCGCAAATGGATGTATTCTACTCTACCGATTGAAACAGCGTCAGCCAGTGTGCTGGGAAGACGTGCAACTGCACAGCTAATGTGTGAGAAGATATTTGTGGATTGAACCAAGCCTACATATTTGGTCCCGTCAATAAAAGGCAGCTCATACAACTTAGAAACGAATAATTATTATGAAATGTTATCAGGGGCACGGAGAGCGAACGCATTTGTATCTTTTTTACTCTCACCTTTGATTACGGCTTTCATAACAATTTATCAGTTGATTCTGAAATGGAGTTTTATTTTCCGGTGGTGTTCACTGTTCAGGAGCAGTGAACCAGCAGTGATCGAATCAAGGCTATAGAACTCCGATCGAATGGTCGAATGGTGGGTTCGTGTTGTCGGCCGCAACTAACCCTGGCACCCGAACCACGGCCAGCTTCTCCACTACTTTGATTTAAATTTTTACGAGCGAGCGAGCGCAGCGAGCGAAGTGAGTCTTTTCAATATAACGGAAAAATCTCAGTATGAGCGGCCCGGCCCGGCCCGGCCTGTAACGCTTTTGAGAGGCTTATATCTCAGCAACCGCTGGACCGATTGGCCTGCGGTCTTTTTTGTTGGGTAGCCCCATCCCTTCTACCCCGTAATTGACTGCTTTTGATACATCTCAGTGACCGTCGTGGCACGTGCCACGTGAAAAGTCAAGGGTGTTCAAGCTGTTTTGCAAAAGTAGTGATTTTGAGAGGCTCATATCTCAGCAGCCGCTTGGGCGATTGGCCTGCGGTAATTTTTGTAGGGTAGCAGCATCCCTTCTACCAAAAATAGGATACTCTCGATGCATGTGGGTCACCCCCAGTGCACGTGCAAAATACAACAATAAGAGGTGTCAAATTTGTTCCCATTTTAATAACTCGGTAATTACTGGGGCGATTTCGCTGAAACTTGGCATACAGGTAGGCACCCACCAGACAATGCATTCCCATGTGTTGCGGTTAAGGTGCTACTGCACGTGCGCACGTGCAGGGGGCGTTTCCAGATCTCGAGAACGGCTGGGCCGATTGTGCTCAAATTTGGTACACGGTTGGGGACCAGTTAGTAGGGTGCCGTGCAAAAGTCATTTTGGACCCCGTTTGCACGTGCGCACGTGCAGAATGCCGCTTCCAGATCTCAGGAACGGCTGGGCCGATTGCGTTCAAATTTGGCACACCACTAGCGACCGGTTAGAAGGGTGCTTTGCGCAAGCCCGTTGGAAGCACCCTCTCGCCCTTCCGCACGTGCAGGGCGCACTATCTCGCTCGCTCGTTCTTCGCCCAAAAGGCGTTTTACTTGTATCTAAACGATTTAAAATTGCAAAATGAATGACGTTCTGTAATGTTGAACTTTGGCGACGCTTACGATTTTCTTTGTGTTCTCGCTTTCCATCTTTTACTTAATAAATTATAAGTCGTGTCTGCGTCCGTCAGCCTTATGTGTCTTAAAGCGCCGGAACGGCGCCGCGTATCGACGTGAAATTTACTGGGCACAAACTTTGGGTGGGGCGGACGATCGTATCAAAAGATGGGCGCAATCGGACCAGGGGTGCGGCGTCAGCGCGTGCATCTCTGCCCCAGGCTGGCCGAGGCCGGCGCCGAGCAGAGAGCACGCGCGGTAGGCTCATTTTCTTCGCTTGCCAAACTGAGTGAAAACGATGAGAGCCAGCTCGGGAAGTCAACTCTGTGGATTTAAAGAATACAGGTTTTCGATTAGCATCAGGTATAGGCGCAGGTACAGGTATTAGGTTCAGGTTTCACCAGAAAATAAAATAAATTTATTACCGAGCAAGCGAAGCGAGCAAAGTGCGAGCGAAGCGAGCAAACTTTCGGATCTGCAGCGCTCCTCGAAAAGCGCATATACCTACATGCCTACCCTACAGCTAAATGAAGTAAGTAAACAAACTTAACCCTACTGGCATAAACATACAAGTTTTAACAACCAAACTAATAATCCCCTTAAACATATATCTCGAATCTATACAGTTATCGCGTAAACCTCAGTATTCTAGGCCGGCCGGCCGTGGTCACGCTTTTGCGAGGCTTATATCTCAGCAACCACTTGACCGATTTACATGCGGTGATTTTTGTAGGGTAGCTTCATTCTTTCTACCAAGTATTGGACTATTCCCGATGTACGTGGGTGACCACTTATGCACGTGCCACGTGCAAAACGAAGAGGTGTTGGTTTTGCAACAATTGCAATATCTCGGTAACTACTGGGCCGATTGCGCTGAAAGTTGGCATGTAGTCTTATTTAATAATGTGTCTCAATGCTTCTAAATCCTCTGCCGCTTATCCCGCGCCCTGGTGTGGGTCTGAGCCACCTTCGCCCTGGTGGGGGGGGCCAAAATGACCCCCCCCGTCTAACTCGAAAACGAAGAGGGCTAGGAAGACGCGGAAAAAAGCAAACGAAAGCCCATGACAAGTACGTTCGAAAGTATTTCGGTCATTTTTTCGCTAAGGTCAATATTGAGGTCGCTAGAGGTCATCATAGGTCAAATTTCAGTGTTTTCGGTGTTGCCGGACATATTCCGCTGTAGCTCGGAAACTAGAAGAGCTAGAGAGCCGCGGAAAAAAGCAATCGATAGCTCTTTTCAAGCTCTTTCGCCAAGGTTCGTCAGATTTGACCTCAGCTCAACGGTTTGGCCTACAGAGGTCATGCAAGGTCAACTTGGCAAATTTCGTTGAAAATGTTTTTAACTATAGCATGCATTCACGAGAAAATAGAGAAACGATTCATGCACCATCGTGCTTGGCTCGTCGAGACGCGTCGAATGATATATAGTTTGACCTCGAAAGGTCATTTTGAAAATTTGACCTCAGGTCAAGGTCATGACCTTACCGAAATAGGTCATGCTGCATATCATTCGATCCGCATTGACGAGACAAACACGATAAACGTCGAACGGAGTCTCTATCTCTATTCAATAACAAGTAAGTGCAGAAAAACCGCTGGTGACCTCTGGTGACCAGGGAGATGACCTAGCGTGACCTCAGCGAGGTCACAAGCAAATGGTTTCACATGGGCTGTGATTTGCTGACCCAAGACACTTCAATAACGAAATATAGGAACAATCACGCCCGATTTAGCTGAAAAACAACTACTTTTCGATTCTCCCATTGACTTATAATGGGGAGCAGCGATGACCTGACCTGACCTTAGGTCACATTTATAAAAAATCCGAGATAGCCATTTTGTAGAGCTGGGTGACATCTTCAAGTACTGTAAATTTTACATCGATCGGATAAAAGCTGTGCCTTTGAGAGAGCTTTGAACTTTTTTAGAGGTGGTGTCAGTTTTGGTGACCTTGTGACCTGACCTGACCTGACCCGAACCCCCCAAAAAAGGACATGATGTAAAAATGTTGAATAAACAGCTATACAAAGTTTCAGGGCGCTAACTCAAGTGGTTTCTGAGTTATCGCTGAAAAACCACAGGGGGGGGGGCCAAAATGGCCCCCCCACCAGGGCGAAGGTTATTCTCCGTCACTATCCACCCTAATCTGTGTTTTCATTTAAGAGTAGCGAACCAACTTTCAACACGGCATTGCCGTACAGTATGCACTCAGGCGGCTATAACCGCCAGAAGCGACATTGCGGTACAGTATGCAATCAGGCGTTCCATAGTTCTGCCATCTAGCGCGTAAAAGGAAAGGTGGGGCGGCGGACACGACATTGCGGTACAGTATGCACTCAGGCGGCTTTATTCGCCAGCACCGTCATTGAGGTACAGTATGCAATCAGGCGTTTGATGGCTCTGCCATCTAGCGCGAAACAGGAAAGGTGGGGTGGCCACGCAATGGATAGTAGCCGGTTCACGACGGCCATCTGGTAAGTACAAATTTGGTGCAGGTTTCGTGCGATTAGATTCAGTGTGTTTCTTAGCAGCTATCAGCTAGGGTTACACTAATTGCTTATAGCGATTCCTGCTTTTTCATAGTATTAGACATTATTATCGATCAACCCTATTACTGGTGGGGGGGGGGGGCATCGGGCCCCACCTGTAGTATTTTTGCTGTCGATGGAAAATCGCCTTAGGGGTTGGAAATTTGGCGACTTTTCCTTAGCTAGAGGCGTATTCAGGATCAGTTTCTCGGGGGTAAATCTGGTCACACTTAAAACAAAAATAATTTCAAAACAAACGTGTCCATCTGTATGTGTGCATATGAACTAGAGACAGAATTGCGGCACAGTGTGCATTCAGGCGGTGATACGGCAGACGCGGCACTGCGGCACAGCGTCCATTCAGGCGCTTGACGCTCCTGCCATCTAGCGAGTAAAAAGGAATGTTTGGGCTGCTATGCGAGCTGCACTTATTGGGTAGGTATGCGCACTCGATTACCTACCTGGCAATCTTCAAGAGAACAACCTTTCACCATTTACAGCATTAATATCCATGATCTTGAACAAACGAATGTGATAGAATACAATTAGAGTAGTTAACAGTGCTCATGTTAAGAACGTAGGTATGTTATGTTACGACTTACTGGTGGTTATAGGAATGCACTAGAGCAAGGTGGGAATGGAGCCTATGAGTAGGGTATGGGTAGGGTGTAGGTAGGGTATAGGTAGGGTAGGACATGTATATGGGTAGAATAGCGCTTTTTGCGGCGTTCCCGAATGGCGGCGGGCGGGCGGGCGATGCGGGCGATCTTCATTTTTTGTTGCGTTTGCGGTTGGCGGCGGGCGGGCGGGTGCACGATGCGGGCGGTTTTCATTTTTTTTTCGAGGCGTTTGCGGTTGGCGGCGGTCGGGCGGGCGGTTTTTAATTTTTGCGGCGTTTGTGGTTGGCGGCGGGCGGGCGTGCGATGCGGGCGGTTTTTATTTTTTTGCGGCGTTTGTGGTTGGCGGCGGGCGGGCGTGCGATGCGGGCGGTTTTTATTTTTTTGCGGCGTTTGCGGTTGGCGGCGGGCGGGCGCGCGATGCGGGCGGTTTTTATGTTTTGCGGCGTTTGCGGTGTTGTTTGCGGTTGGAGGCGGTCGTTTTTATTTTTGCGGCGTTTGCGGTTGGCGGCGGGCGGGCGTGTTTTTTTTTAATAATTCAATGTCCAAACCTTTGGATTCGTAGTGCTCCTCGAAAAGCCATCCCTACCTACTAAACAATTAAGAGAAGTAACTACCAAACACAACCCTACTTATATAAACATACAAGCTTTGACAACCAAACTAATGGCCCCATCAACGATATCAATCCAAACGTACAGTTATCGCGTAAACCTGTATTCTAGTTTTCTATTGAAAATAAAAATATGATTATCGAAAATAAGTACCTAAGTTTTATTTAGGAATGATTTGAAAAGTTTATGCGTTAAGAAATATTGTTTATTGAATCCGCGGACAGATTTTTACGTGAACGCAAGCAAACGTGCGTGCCTATTACCCGAAATTTTGGGCTATAGGCTTTCAGACGTAGCTAACTGACAATTTCGTCTATATTGCTTGGACGTGCAAGATCGGACCACTTTGCGAACCACCGCGCGGGCGCGCCCACAGCGCCCAGAGATTCGCAAATCTCTGGGTGAGCAGTTTTGGCCCCGTCGCTCGGGCCAACAGCTGTAATGCCATTAGCGTGTCGGCGCGGGCTCGTCTGCCTGACCTTGAACGTGCTGGTTCGCTGGCGGGCGGCCAGTGCCACTCTAAGCCGGTGTCACTCAGGCTTTGAGAGCGGCGCCTTCCTTTCAATCCGGGCCGTGCGAGCCCGTGTACAAAAAGGCGATCACTGACGTCTTCACCTCGCTGACGCTCCCTTTGGTGAGCAATGATCTGGATCTGCCGACGATCTGATATCTCACGGGCTGCCGCGGCTAATCCTCGTGCCACTCATGAGATCTTTACTGGACCGCGGTTGGAGCTCGTTGCCATTAATCGTGCTGATCAGCTATTTAAGATGATTGTTACCCGGATGCCGGGCCGCGGTCCATTTGACTATCTTACGTGTCACGACATCTGATGATATGTAGGGGATTATGCAGAGAGGGAGTGTCACACCGCGGCCAGAGCGGGCCAAGACGTGCTCTGTCTGGCCACGGTGATTAGCGTCTGGCTTATAGAAAGGTGCTTGCTTCGTGACTGCACTATTAAAGGCAGGCACAGTTAAAACGGGCTGTCGTGTTCGGGTTGCCGAGTGGAGGTCAAATATACACGGGAGAGGATAGCTGAAGTGCACAGCTCACATAAAAGGCATTGAGCAGCCTGCTTCATAAGGCACCGGCTAAAATCAACGCAAACCTATAGCACATATACATGTCAAAATTTTAAGGAACAGAAATAAGCTTGCGATCGATCAATATGATGTGCTGTTTTACGTCCTTTCCTTGTTTTACGCCTTGTTTTACGTCCGTTCCGGGAGAAAGCCTTCATCAAAATAATTCAAAATTGCCGCGCATTCTTTGAAATATCTCAGAACCTGGTGAATGATTATGCTTCCTGTTCTGTACCTCCAAGCCCATGTCCAGAGTAAAATCATGTTCCGTCTTCTCCAACTGATTGCTGTTACTAACGACAGTGGACACACTACGAGGTCTGAGGACACATCATATCCCGAGAAGAAGAACTATATTTATTGTTTTCCCTGTTCTCAGTGGCGCAGCCAGGATTTCGTTTCGGGGGGGTCATCGCCTCCAAAGCGGGCCCCCTAGTGTACGGGCCCCCCACCCATTTTTCAGAATCTCTCCATATTTCATACGCATTCTGCTGAGCGGGCCCCCTTTACCTGCACGATAACCCTGAGCGAGTTTGAATCAGAAAATTTGGATAGAACAATAGGTCGGTAGTTAATCACCCGGTGTTCAATTTTTAGGCAAATTGACCACCACAGAAATATGTTACTATGACGTATGTATTCGTATCTTTCGAGGCCGAAATGTGCCCTTTCCGCAATATGCATAGCATATAATGCAATCAGAACTGTTGCCTGCCTCTGTCGGACAAAGCATTGTGCCTTTATTCTTCTTCATTACGTGAATTCGCTCACAAGAAGTTTTAACCCTCGCCGGCACATGGGGAGGGGTTGATGCAACCCCCTAAGGTTTTTTTTTCGCGAATAACTCTCGTTAAAAGCGGCTGATCGCGACGTAACTTTCAGTACCCTCGCGTTCATCAATTTTACACCTGCCCTAGAAATTTAATGACCCTTACCCAAATGAACTTTGAGCTGTAACCTACTTTCCGAGACCATGTTTGGCCAGAATCGCGGTTCGGCATATGCCGGCTCGCATTAGCCGCGCGTTTGCAGTCCTTTCGTGGATTCCAGCGTTCAAACATGTGATTTGATGATGCTCCCATGCATAAGGGTGGATGTCAACGTCACCTGAAGGTCAGGTCAGGTCACTGACCTATGATGACCTCGGTACACTTTTTCAAGTTATGCATGTTTCTAGGCTAGCTTTTTTGGAACTGAATTCCAATTTAAAGGGAGATAATGAGCTTTCTTTTTTCTTAAATAAAAATTACTCGACATCTATACTATTTCTACTGTAGTGTCTATAAAATATGAAAAATTCTTAGCACATTTTCGTATGTGAAAAAGGTTTTTATTTTTGCAAAAAAGAAGCAGTACTTGCAGTATTTGTAACACCCACCGAAATGCGTTGTCCTTCTCTATAAAAAAGTCGCAGTATATGGCGCTTTTGTTTCAAACAGCGACGCTTGGGTTTTTGTTTATGTTATCGCCTTGTCGTTGCTTGGTTGTAAGGATTCTAATTTGAATTAGAGTTAATTCGGTTTAGAATTAATTAGATTCTAATTCGGGGGTACATAGTGCCTACTCTTCTTTGTTTCCAAGTATTATTTTGCGCCACAAATGAACGGCATGCGCCAGAAACGCAGCCAAATCTTGCGATTACGACTACGAAATTCATTATTTTGGCCTCAGAGCCTGAAGCGAAAAATACAAGCATATTTATTTCAAAAAGACTTCAGGTTTGTCGAACGGTGTTATGAGAATTTTGATAACAGTACTGCATAAGTTTTTCAGTGATGCCGCAAAAGTGTTGTATCTATCTTCTTTTATTGTGCAGTCGGCGGGACCGATTCAAAATTGAGTCGTTGCTACTAAAATAGCAGCATATGGCGACAGATGATGAACAGGAAAAATAGTTGCGTAAATTTAGACATAAACCACCCCCAAACCATGAATATCTTTTGAAGGCACTATAGACGACCATTAACTAACTAGATGTGATGAAGATCAAATGTAATGAATACGCTCATTTTACAAAATTACATGCAAGTACCAAAAAGTGATGTAAGTACTTATTCAACGGTCATTTTCAGCGCTCCCCGCTAACGTGACTTCAAGTTGAGATATTTGCGGCAAGGTACCGAATTGAGCAAAATGGTTTTAATTTACATTATAACTTGCTGTGTTTTGTCAGAAAATGGTCCTAACTCAGATTTTGTGGAAAAAGGCCATAATTTCCCTTTAACAACCATTTGAACATTTAAGAAGTAGTTCTGGTGCCTTCGTAACATGTTACAAAGCTGTCAGAGGCGGTTGACACGTAGGTACTACGAATACCCGGCGGGACCACTACTGGTTGACCTGACCTGACCTGACCCGACCTGGCCTAACTGCATAAAGACATCATCTGTGATCAAAACTGACATAATATTCGTGATCAGCACCCCGACAAAAAACCTATCCCGCGAGTTGCTGGGGGGGGCGTTAAACGCCCCCACTTTTTTCGCCGGGCCATAGCATAAAAACGGCGCGCCGCAGGCGCGCCAAATTTTGGGTACCTGTAGGGAATTGATTGAGGTTTATTGTGACAAAGTTTCAAAAAAATCGGTCGGAAAATTTTTGAGATATCGAGGTTTTAGTGACGTCATGATTTCTGAGTTTTCGACCAAAATTGGCATATGTTCAAAAAATCATATAAAATCACAGAATAGACATACAGACATGCCGTAAACGCCATTAGACTGCCAATACCATGATCAATCAAATGGCTATCTTCGATTATTGATTATCGTTCCGCATTTTCCATAATCTTGAACTGAATCTTGGCAATTTTTCGTGACTACTTCACGACCATGATACATGCATTTCTTAAATTGAACTTTTTGAGCCAAACACGTACACATATGATGAAATGAATGTCACCATCGTGTTCTACGCCCCAAATTACCTATAAAACATGTGTCACAGGCTGCGAATATCAGTTTTGATTTTCGGGGATATGTACCTACCTGGTTGACCTGACCTTGACCCTGACCTTTGCTTGACTGACCTCTACATGCAGCTGACACTCTTGTAGGCCTTATAAGATGGATTGTGCACCGTTTTGACAGAGTTTATGGCGAGAGGCGCCCATTGCGAAGTCCTGAAGTCCATGCTACTGAAAGACCGATTTCAGGTGTTTGACCTGACCTTGACCCGACCTGTGACCTCAAAATTCAACTTTAAAGTACTCATCTGAAGCGTCTCGTCGCGCTCTTTCGTTTGCCGCCTCGTGCGTTTCGCTGCGCCTATTGGTTCTCGAGTTATCGGCTGGGGGCGTTTAACGCCCCCCCCCCAGCAAACGGTGGGTGGCGAAATACCCCAGCAACTGCCGGGCTATAGCAGCCACATTTTACGACGTTCTAACAGGTCCCGATTTTCCCGACATATGGGTCATTGACCTGACCTGGAAGGTCAACCAGTGACCTAGGACCTTGGAATTGGGTATTATCGGCTTCCTCTCGTCACCCTAGCGGGCCCCATCCACCTGGAGGGCCCGGGCCCCATCCACAGGGGGCTGGTCCCCGTCCACACGAGGGCCCGGGCTCCGTTCACCCGGGGCTCCGGGCCCCGTCCACCCGGGGCTCCGGGGTCCGTCCATCAGAGGGCCCGGGCCCCGTCCACCCGAGGACCCGGGCTCCGTCCACCCGGGGCTCCGTGGCCCGTCCACCAGGGGCCCGGGGCCCGTTCTCCCAGGGACCCGGGACCCGTTCTCCCGGGGGTCCGGGCCCCGTCCACCCGGGCCCGACCCCATCCACCTGGGGCCCGGGCCCCGTCCACCCGAGGGTCCGGGCCCCGTTCTCCCGGGGCCCGGGTCCAATCCACCCGGGGCCCGGGCCCCGTTCTCCCGGGGGTCCGGGCCCCGTCCACCCGGGCCCCGACCCCATCCACCTGGGGCCCGGGCCCCGTCCACCCGAGGGTCCGGGCCCCGTTCTCCCGGGGCCCGGGTCCAATCCACCCGGGGCCCGGGCCCCGTCCACCCAGGGCCGGACCCCATCCACCCGGGGCCCGGGCCCCGTTCTCCCGGGGACCCGGCCCCATCCACCCGGGTCCCGGGGGTCCGGGCCCCATTCACCCGAGGGCCCGGGCCCTATCCCCACGGGGGCCCGGGCCACGTCCACCTGGGCTCCGAGTCCGGGCCCCGTTCTCCCGGGGGCCCGGGCCCCGTCCACCCGGGGCCCGTACTCCCGGGGCCCGAACCCATCCACCGGGGGCCCGGGCCCCGTCCACCCGGGGGTCCGGGCCCCATCCACCCGCAGTCTGGGCCCCGTCCACCCGGGGCCCGGGCCCGTTCTCCCGAGGGCCTGGGCCCCATCCACCGGGGGGTCCGGGCCCCGTCCACCCGGGGCTCGGGGCCCGTTCTCCCGGGGGCCCGGGCTCCGTCCACCCAGGGCTCCGGGGCCCGTTCTCCCGGGGGCCCGGGCTCCGTCCACCCGGGGCTCCGGGGCCCGTTCTCCCGGGGGCCCGGACCCATCCACCGGGGCCCTCAGGCCTACCCCTCACCCGTAATGTCCCAGTACCTAGGCACTTTACTTTTCGAAGCGGACCCGTCCGATTATGTAGATTAGGATCTCTCTCTCTCTCTCTCTCTCTCTCTCTCTCTCTCTCTCTCTCTCTCTCTCTCTCTCTCTCTCTCTCTCTCTCTCTCTCTCCCTCTCTTTCTCGAGCGGGCCCCTGACAGAAATTTCGGGGGGGGTCAGCTGACCCTCTAACCCCCCCCCTGGCTGCGCCACTGCCTGTTCTCCCAGTCGTTCACTCGACAATTGCAACATAACACATTTTTCTTGCGTGACTCGAACACACAAATGACATGCAATTATAAAACAACTCATGCATCGACACGGAATTCAAAAGTCGGGCAGATGCGACTCGGCTCGACTCTCAGTCGAAGACTCCACAGCGCCGTGCACTATCGCCGCGCCGCGGCCGCAGGTCGTGACCGGCGGTGCACGGAACAGCGCCGCCCGGGTGGCGTGCCGCGGTCACCGAACGTGACCCAGCCGCACATTCTCCGTCATCCGGGACTGGGAGCTCACCGTCAGCAGCAGCACGGAATTGCAACATAATGGCGGGCCATTTTAGCCGATTTAATTATGAGGTAGACATGCCAGGTGATCAGGCTTTGATGAGACTCCGGATTCGGGAGAGACAAAGCATCTATGAAATTTAGGTAGAAGATGTTTGCAGTTTAGAAAACGACAACCTTATTGCAAATTTATGTTTCCGCCATAGGCGGCGGAACGGGGGGGAGGGCACCGGGGCACCGTGCCCCCGTTTGATTTTGGCATTTTAACATTAGCCCTATGGGCGTTGCATGGAAAGAATGGGACTAAAAGTCGGCAGTGGAAAAGTGCCACCTTCGTGAAATATGAAGATATCGTTGCTTTTCATTTTGACATTATTATTTTTCATGTTCTTTTTAAATCTGGTGCCAGAAGTGCATAATTCGCAAAAAAGTATGTCGAACTATTTAACATATTGGTACTATGTTTGTACTCTCTACCGCACCTTCTGTATGATGTCATAGCGATGACATCACACTCAAGCCAATCAGCCTTCAGAAGACAGTCTCGTCGGCTTGTGTCAGATTAGCTGATTGGTTAAAGCTGAGCTGATTGGAGCTGATTGGTTAAAAACCAAAGCCTCGCCGCGGGTGGCTGTATTACAAGATAAGAACGCATTCCTGGGATAAGGACGCATTCCTGGCATATTTTCTTTTAAAATTGCCGATACCTACAAATGGAGGCCGAAATCGGCCGTAAGGTGGGACACTCTCGGGGTTTTCGGACACGGGCTACAAGATGGCCATCTCAGTTTCAAACCCCATGTTAACCCGCGCGGGGCTGGGGTCTCCAGCCGAACGCGCGGGGCTGGGGGGGGTAAATTTTACCCCCCCTGTTATCTCCCGAACTAACGGTCCGATTTGGAAAATTCAAACGCCAATCGAAAGCTCTCATCACGAACTACTAAAAACATGTACTTAATTTAAAGTTTGAGGTCAAGGTCAAGGTCAGGTCAAGGGTACAAATTGCAAGTTTCTACAGTATCGGCCTTGCACCGTAGTTGCCGAAGAATGGAGTCATGGACTGAGACTGATCGCCCAAAACGTGTTCTTAGGCTACCAAGACAATATTCGTTGCATACAATATCATTCAGAGATCAAGGTCAAGGTCAGGTCAGGTCAGGTCAGGTCACCAAAAAACAAAATATAGAAAAGGGCATGTGCGACACATGTTTTATGGGTCATTTTACTCATAGAATTCAATAGGCACACTCAATAAGTGATATGGACCACCTCTGGATGAATTTCAGGTCGAGGTCAGGTCAAGGTCAGGTCAAGTGAGGTCAAATTTTGAAGTTGGTTCTTAAGGCCTAAAAAGGTGTCTATCTGATGCAGTTTTTCACGGCGAATCGAATGGTGCTATTTTTGTTTCCGTACGAGGTCTAGAACTTCCAAAAAGTCATTTTTCAAAAAATTTGTGTGTCGTGACGTCATAAAATTTTGAATAACTCCCACATTTTTGATCCGATTCTTCTAAAATTTGGTATGTAGGTGCGCGTATATTCGGATGCAGTATGAGTAGAGCATGGGTCCCGAAAAATTCTTCAGAAACTAGAGAAATTCTCGCGGCCACCGGCATTTAGGCGATCTGCTCGTGCTTTTGTCACTGGAGCGCTTCTTTCACGGAGATTGCGCCGGCCGCCTGCAACGGACGAAAAATACACGGCTTTGCAATCCGGCTGATCGTGGGAAAATACAGCCGGAGCCCGGAGGTCTCGGCTCTATGCAGGTATAGGTACCACCGGGAGAGATGTATTTATTGTATAGTATATACCACTGGCTCAATGTATAGCCTGCAAGTTGGCTTTGGTGCAAACATGCCAAACAGGGTATAGGGCGGATCGATGTAAGCAAATCAGACGTTCAATTGACAATTTCCGATTCTTATTCGATAATTACGACCAATTATATTTTATTTTGGGAAGTGTTATTGGGACCGGAGCAATAAAATCTCATTTTCCCCTGTCTCCTTACCTATCTCCCAAACCCCTTGCTCACGATCATCTTTCCTCTCTTTAGGTATCAGTCTCCTTCCCGTCCTCCCTGAGTCTCTGACAAGTAATATCCATGTCTCTAAGTCTTTTCCTTCATCTGATCCTCCTTTCTCTCACCACCCTTCTCTCTCTCTCTCTCTCTCTCTCTCTCTCTCTCTCTCTCTCTCTCTCTCTCTCTCTCTCTCTCTCTCTCGTCCGTCTGTCCATCTCTTTGTCCGTCTCTCCGTCCGTTCGCCCGCCCTTCCGTCTCTCAGTCCGTCCGTCCGTCCGTCCGCCCTTCCGTCTCTCAGTCCGTCCATCCGTCCGTCCGTTTCTCCATCCGTCCGTCCATCAGTCACTCTCTCCGTCCGTCCGTCATCAGTCTCTTCGTCCGTCCATCCGTCTCTCCGTCCGTCCGTCCGTCTCTCCGGAGGTGCAACTTTTCCCAAATAGTTCTTGGAACGTCACACAGTATATCGAACCCACATATTACATAGAGGTGCAACTTTTTCAGGTCCCACGTTCACCACGTCCAACGTTCTAACAGGTCCCAATTTTCCTGCCTTTTGGGTCATTGACCTGACCTGGAAGGTCAACCGATGACCCAGGACCTTAAAATTGGGTATCATCGGCTTCCTCTCGTCACGGGCAACACGCTGGTTTTTTCCGCGAAGCTCTAGCTTGATCAGGAGCGAAACGGCAAGGGGTTATACCTTATACGTTCGCGGCTGGAAAAAAACACCTATACGGGCGAGGGTCAAGTTGAAAGTATTAATTTGGTTCAAAACGATGATGTAGATAAGTTAGTTATTTAAAACTAAATATCCTATGACGAGAGCGATGGACATTTTTGGTATGCAGTGTTATCCATTGAAAACAGGTCAAAGCTATTGAGTTTTTAATTTAGTGGTCGCCGCTTACTAATCATGCGGCATACACGCCGCACATAACCGCCAATGCCGCAACGCAGCTTAAATTTCGAAGTAAGCATTTAGTCTCACCCGCATTCATATGGTACCCGTCGTGTGTGTCCGAGAATTTCTCTAGTTTCTGAGGAATTTTTCGGGACCCATGCTCTGCTCATACTGCATCCGAATATACGCTGTAGGTGCACATAGACCACTTCTCTGACATATATTCCGGTTTTTTCGATAGACTCAAAATTTTGGATTTTATAATGATTTTCCCAAAAAAAGTCAGTTTTTTGAAAAAATTTAGGTCAAAATCCAAAATTTTCAAAAAACCGAGATAGCCATTTGATAGACAAAGTAAAATTACGTATAACCTTTTTTGTTACGTCTTGATTCCTTTAAAGGGACCCTCCCACCTTAACATTAGATTTGAGTTGAGATAGCCAAAATGGGGTCCCTGGCTCACAATTACCGGTTTCGGCATTCACAACATCGAGAAATGCCTTAAATCGGAAATATTGAATTTCAAAATTGCAGCATTTTGATTCAGAGGGGCTAATGCTTAGGAATACCCCTCTGAATGTGTGACGTCAGCGCAGATATCTAACGATTTTTAAATGTTTGACTAAAACGTTTAGTAGCACGCGGTGGTATATGCTTTTTCCGCGCAACATCTGCCGCAAACGCCGCACTTCTAAAATAAAGTCGCTAGAAACAGCGGAGATCTCAAAAAAGTAAACAAAAGTAAAAGTCTAATATCTTGAAAACCGGTGAATACTTTTCGGTGAAATTTAGTAGATATTCGTTTTCGCTCTTTCTGAACCGAGCGACATCACTTTCATGCCAATTCATAAACTTTTTTGAAGGTGGGAGGGTCCCTTTAAAAATGAAGATGTTAGCGGCGTTTGAACTTTTGCCGTTTTTGAGGCGAAAATGACGAACATGACGTCACTAAAACGTCAATTTCTCAAAAATTTTCCGACGGATTTCGCTCAAATTTTCAGGGAACGTGTCAAATTGATGTAAGAAAAGGTACTGAAAGTTTGGCGGCGCTGCGCGCCGCCGTTTTTGAGATATCGCAAAAATTCGCGAGGGGGGGTAAAATTTACCCCCCCAGCCCCGCGCGGGTTAAAGGCGACCCTTTTCCTGGTTTCCTGTTTCCTGGTTTGAAGGTGTTCCGCCGCTACTGGTCACAGGTCAAAGGTCATTTTGGTCAGGGCCATTAAATTTTGAGGGTAGGTATGTGTAACATTGATCAAAACGATGGTGCTGAAAGTTTCGTCGCGATCGGCCGCTTTTTACACGAGTTATTCGCGAAAAGTAAAAACCTTAGGGGGGTGTATCAACCCCCCTGTGCCGGCGAGGGTTATGGTAGGGATCGGACCGTAAACGGTAAAACTCATATCACACTGTAAAGTTATATCATTGCAAGATTATTTTGACTTAATTGCTCGATAGCCATTAGCCAAGCTATGAAAACATGTTAAAATTGGGGTGCCTGTGTTATCCTATCTAAATTTGAGTCCTATAGATGCTACTAGTTTGACGGACATGCAATCCCACACCACTTTCGCCGCACATGTGACTACACCAAATTTGTTCTATTACTTTGTCAACAGAACAAACCATGCCTGCCGAATGCAAGCTGGCCGAACGTAATATTTTTGTTAAAGAGATTAATAATGGACAATTATATTATTTATGTTCGTTTGTTACCAGACTTTACAAAAACCTTCCAATTTGATCCATACAGTTCACAGGGAATATTAATAAGCAAAATTATCCTGCATGAGTTCTGCGTACGATGTATGCTGATACGGATGTCGAACAGAACCACCTTGGTGTGAAGCGCTGCAGGCCGGCTTGTCTTTGACTTCTGGGAGTAATTTGGCGTCATGTTGTCCATTTTGTCGTGGTTTCATTAGCGATATTCATAAACGGACACCTTACTATTCTAGAAAACTAGCTAACCAAGGAGGGAGTCTGCTTCTTTTGCAACTTCTGCCAGGTAAGTGTTGGCAAATGTCTGGGTAAAAGTATACATTAGGTCCGAGTGCCTGTTATAAGATAAAGTTTTCACATTCTTACATTATTTGACATCCTGAATCCAAAAATGATACTTACATGTACTGGAAACGTGGAAAAAACACCAAATCACCAACCCATTTCACTGCAATACCACCCGGCGGCATTAAAGGGATTATCAGGGTTTAAAAATTGAAAGGAATCGGCATAAATTTCCAATCAATGAACTCCCCAGACTCTGCTGATTCTAAATATATGCATAAAATGTAAATCGGTACCAAAATTTGCGAGATATAGCCGTTTCAAAATTGACAAAATTGTACTTACTCACGCAAAACAAGTACTTGGGCGGCCAAGTTGGCCCATCACTAAAATGTAAACAAAGAGCAGCCTTGGGAAATTTCGCCAAGGGCCCTGTTTCACCGGTGATAGCAGCTAGCTACTATCAAATTGCGCGAGCTGACGTAATGTGATGACGTCATACTGCTGACGTAAGGGGCAATTCTGGCGCACGATTGCCGCAATATTGTTTTACGTCATCAGCTAAATGTTCGAAGTTAATGTCCAAATTTTTCCTAAACCCAACTTCTTTTAAATACATCATATTGAAAAAATATATATCAAAAATATATATACTATCATGACTGCGTTAACTCTTACTTTTAGGCTCATACGTCACTTAATGCCGCCGCCAAGGTCGCGGCAATCGTGCGCCGGAACTACCCATTACGACAACAGTATGGCGTCACGACATGACGTCAGCTCGCGAAACGTGATAGCAGCTTGCTGCTATCACCGGTGAAACAGGGCCAAGGCCGCCGCACCGCACTGTCGATTTCCACAAGACGGGTAGTATTCTATGACCGTGAAGACGGGTCTTGTCTGTTTTGTTTTTGTCTGTTGTTTTTAGGGCCTTGCAACAAGATTTCAGTGCTTGGCATTGAATTTGGATATGAACAAATTGAAGATTTGCTTTTCAATAAGACAGCAAGAGTTATCAACATTGCCAAAGTTATTATTTTGATTTGGGTGTGATTTGAATAGCTTGAGCTTGTTTGCTGATCATCAAATCTTGATTAATATCATTTAAATGTCAACAATTTTCAAGGGTAAATTTGAGTGTTTTATTTCAATAAATTGAAATGTAAGTGCATCAGGCACAAGAGCTAAGTTTCAATCTGATTATTTTGTCAAGAGTGGTCAATCTAATGTAACGTCTTGCGAGAAAGCTTACCTAAGTGACTGAAGAAAGCGCTACCTACAGTTTTTCAAGATCTATGTTGATCTGTTTTTTCGAACAACAGGTTGTACAACATGATGTTGTGACATGACCTCTGTGTCCTGTACGTCTCCCCTGCTGCTGCAGCAGAGCCCCGGCTTCAACTATAGTTTGTTATGGGTGGGCTCTCCGTGAACGTCTTGGTGCGTTTCTACATATTGCTGCTGTGAAAGGACGGTACATGAAAAAATATGTAACTTGTATGTTTGTTATTGCCCTGGTACCTACTTAATGTATATTTTTGTTGTTGATGAGTGATAAATGAATACATTTTGAGGAAAATTGAGGCATTTCAGTTTAAGTTTGTGGAACAGAACAGAAGAAGCTGCTGAGTGCGGATCATGCTTCAATTGAGAGAATCATCCTCAGTTATCTACATATAGGCATGCTTTGTAAGCTCCTTGCATTTTGCCAGCTTCTACTTGCTAGTCAAAGTTGTAAGAAGGGTTAGGGAGAACAATTGGTACACATGCCACCATGTGCAATCACCAAACGAATGAACGTGAGGGCCAAGTCCTTCACACAGCATGGATGCTTATAGGTACTGCACTAATGTATAATGTTCATTATGTTCATATTAGCAACTCACCCAGGCAGCCTGCCTTGTGGTATTTCTGAGTTTAAGATTTTGTAAGACTCACACTAATCATAAGGTAAATTATATTGATATGGATGGATGAACAATGTGCAAAGGGGTCGCACGTGCCTGCTCAGTGCTCAGCCATGGATGCACGTGCCTTCTCAACAATGGGCGTGCTTGCAGACATCTCCATGGACGAACAATGTGCAAAGGGGGGGGGCGTGCCTCCGCGGCCGCCTGTTGGCTCAGCCGCTGCTGCTGCTTGGCGCCGCTGCTGAGCGCTGCCGGAGACGCCGCTCGCTGCCGGAGCTGCCGGAACAGTCACCGGAGCTGCCGCCCGCTGCCGGAGCTGCGGGAGCCGGGCCCGCCGCTCATCTGTCAGGACCGCCGACGGCAGCACGCCCGTCTGTCAGGGTCTGTCAGTGCCGGCAGTGGACGCGCGCGGGTGCGGGCCGGGTACGGACGCGCGCGGGTGCGCGCCGGCTATGGACGCGCGCGCGCTTGCGTGCCGACGATGGGCGCGCGCGCGTGTATGCCGACCATGGCTGCCGCCCGCTGCCGGAGCTGCGGGAGCCGGGCCCGCCGCTCATCTGTCAGGACCGCCGACGGCAGCACGCCCGTCTGTCAGGGTCTGTCAGTGCCGGCAGTGGACGCGCGCGGGTGCGGGCCGGGTACGGACGCGCGCGGGTGCGCGCCGGTACGTGCCGGGTACGAACTCGCTTGGGTGCGCCCCGGCTGTGGACGCGCGCGGGTGCGCGCCCGGCGCCGGGTACGGACGCGGCGTGCTCGCCGGGTAAGGACGCGGCGCGCGCTTGCGTGCCGACGATGGGCGCGCGCGCGTGCATGCCGGCCATGGCTGCGCGCGTGCGCCCCAGCCATGGACGCGCGCTAATGCGCGCCGGCGATGGGCACGCACGTGCCTGCTCGGCAATGGATGAGCGACGAGCGTGCCTTCTCGGAAATGAGTATACATGCAGACATTTCATGGATGAACGCTTTCAATATGTTCAATGTGTTGAGACGGATCTGAGTAAACTGGAGAGAAACTAGGATAGTTTTAGTCCTGCTCAACTAGTTCTGCCAATAAGTACAAACACCACCTTGCTGCCAACTGCTTACCAAATACCGCATCTGTTGTACCCTTGCATGATGCATATGTACATACAGAAAAAAATACAGTCTGTTGAAATCTGAAAACATACACTGCTGAGCACTGTGGATGAATCTGTATGAACCCTGTGGCTCAGCAAAACCTTCTGGCCCAGGTTATAATTGACAGTGAATTAGGAATCAATCCTTGCCAAGAGAAAATAGATCATTGTGCTTTAGATGAGCATAATGAAGAAGCGTTCCTGAAGTTGAGTTAGTGGCTTTCCATCATCCATGCCAGATGGCCAAAACACACCATTTCAATACTGTCCCAAAAATATATTTCAAAACACTTATTGCATGGCTATACACACCAGCTTACTCAGTCACCACACTCAAACCAAGGCCATATAAGGGTAGTAGTATAGCAGGCGTCACACTTGTTTTTTTGCAACCATGAACGAACGAAGAGAGGCGCTGTAGGTTAGGTTTGGTTTGGTAAGGTTTGGTGAGAAAGCATCTCTGGGTATAGCGCATCTCCTTGGTTGCAAAAAGAAGTGTGACGCCTGCTTTATGACTACCCATATAAGTAGACTCAAACACAGTCTACTGATACAAACGTCACTGGTCTCAAGTCTGCGCTCAATGCACCAGATGTACACTACTCACAATACGTCAGGACTCAACGTCAGCCACCAATTTTCTACATCAAAATTCACATCAGGTTTTCAATGTAACAATGTATGTGCCACTTCTGTACTTTGTGCTACAAACACAGAATAAATGATATCAGTCAGCAATGCATTGCTCATTGTCAGCCAAAGTCTGCAAAGTCAGTCCGCAGGCTTTGCAAGTAAGTGCAAAGTCTGCGGAGATCAGTTGCTTTACACACGACCAATATCATGCTGCAATGTGCTCAAAACATGCCTATACACCAACAACAAAGCACAACCATGAAGCACCACTGATAACACTTAACCTCAAAGCACACAACATGATAATTTATTTATTTTGAGTACCTACAGAAACAGAATGTCTCAAGGCCACTCGTGCTCACTCCGAAATCTGCCAGTCGCTCAGCCTTGAACATTGACATTATTTCATCTGAAATCTATTTTCTTCACTTGATCAAAGTTGATCTGCGTCATACATCTTACAACGGATGTCTCGAATTATTGGTAACGTTCAGCACTTAGCATTAAAAATGATAGGTAACTTTGATTCAACACTAGTTCCATCCAAGCTTCTTCATTGCTTGAGCTATATCACTTTCAAGTTTAATTACTTGAACTAAGACATTCTTGAATTACACTCGGGATGAGCTTAGTTTGAACGCACACAACACAATTTTTTAATTTGAATTATTTTGATAACCCACAGGATATCTAGAATGAGAAGCTGAGAAGAATGAGAAGAAGGTTGTGTTCGTTGTGTTACGGACCTATGCTATATTTCCCTATTTTGTCTTGGGAAAATATGAATGAATGAATGAATGAATGAATGAATGAATGAATGAATGAATGAATGAATGTATTGTTCCACGACCCCATGTCGGGGTAAGGGAAAGAACATCGGTGCTTGAATCACAACAACTATACACACATGAAAAGTTTGTACTAAATAGGTACTACTATACAGTTTATGGCACATATCTAGCTACCTATGTTGCGAG
This sequence comes from Amphibalanus amphitrite, assembly GCF_019059575.1. NCBI lineage: Eukaryota > Metazoa > Arthropoda > Thecostraca > Balanomorpha > Balanidae > Amphibalanus > Amphibalanus amphitrite. The sequence continues at coordinate 29,191 of NW_024883393.1, forward strand.
GGTTTACATAGCCTTGGTTGCGAGGATTATATACAACACCGTATCCTGAGCAAGTAGCCGGTCAACCGTCAAACAGCAAACAATGATGACTATTAATGTTGCAGACACTCGTGACTCGAAACTGCCAAACAGCTATAATCAGGTCGTTTGGCGAAAGACTAGTGAGCCGGCAGCGCCAGGGCGGACGGCATGACAACAAAGATGAATAAGCTCGACACAGCCCAACTGCAACAAGTTGGGAATAAGAAGAGTGATTCGAAACTTCTCAATACACATGTTCGCATATGGTCACTGATATATAATATATGGAGGAATATATGATATATAATATATATAATATAATGGAGCATGTAATCCATTATATTTTCCCTAGATCCATTATATTTTCCCTAGATCCATTATATTTTCCCTAGAAATATTTAGAAAAGTCTCCGCTAGTGTAAACCCTATGGGCGTTTAGAGATGGACCACCAAGTACTCGCAAGTTTACGCGGCTGGCAGCCGCGAAAACTTTGGAGGCCCACCATTGGAAAATTAGGCAATTTTGAGACGAATGACTTTGGATTGGGGCTTCAGTCACCTTCTTCTACACGTTTCACTGAGTAAGTCCGAAATTTTGGAAAAAACCCTGATAATACCTTTAACACGCGACGAATGAAAAACGTGGGCGTTGTAGCGCTGCCATATGTGGATTGCTGCCATTTCAGGGGAAATTTTAGGAACAGGGGTTTTGGGCGGGGAAAAAGAAAACGATACGAATGGTGTGATGAAAGTGACGTCATAATTACAAAAAAGGAACCTTACCTAACCTAACCTAACCTAACCTAACCTAACCTAACCTAACCTACTGATGTTTGCCTACCGGGGATAAGGAAAAAGTTACTTGCAGGAATAGATTGCAGGCAAGAGTAAATCAAATATTTTTAGGTTAAGTGGTCATGCATCAGGCTTCAGGCCTTCGGCCTGAAGCCAGATACACAACCACTTAACCTAAAAATATTTGATTTACTCTTGCCTGTAATCTCTCCTAAGGCATTGCCTTCGGCACTGCGCTGCTTCGCCGCGAGAAGTATTATGACGTCATTATTCACAGTTGAATAGCAACTGTTAGATATCATCCTTGATTTACTTGACCTTGGCCAGCTTTGCGCAAAACGCGCAAGTAATTGCCGCCCGGCACATTGCGCTCGTGTGGAGTTGGCACTGAACTCTATAATGTGGAATGCGCATCGGCCGCCAAATGGTGTCCAACGGTGCCGCCATGTTGCGCAGACCAGAAAGCGGCCGCCGCCTGTGCTGGGGAATAGGGAATTCGGGACCTCGATTTACGTTTGCGGTCGCTGCATCCGTTACGCTCAAGCTATGTGGACACGGAACCCGGCATCTTACGCAGAATTGAGTGGAGAACAAGATGAAATCCTAAAAAATCATCAGCTATAAGGAACTAATACGTTAAACCCTTATAAGTCAATGGGGAAATATGAAAATTGTTATTTTGGCGCCGAGAATGATCTGAAACTATCTCAAGCATATAAAATCATGATTTCATGCACTCTTTGCAAGGTTCTATGCTTCATATTTGCATTGTTGCCCTTGCGTGACGTCATTTGTGACGTCACAAGGGTCACCATTTTTCTTCAATAACTCCCGATCAAATTGAGCTAGCGAGTCGGGAAAGCCACCAACGGACTCAGGAAGACCTGCCGAATCGAATGATATGCGACATGACCTCTTTCGACCAACTTCGTGACCTGGGGGTGCTGACCTGACCTTGACCTGAGGTCAACACCCTAAGTTGACCTGACCCGAACAAAAAGTATATCACTCGATGCGCCTGAGCTAGCTGAACACGATGATGCCAAAATCGCGGCTCTACGGCCATTTTTGGCGAAGTTATTTACCAAAAACCGAACCCGTGCCTTAGATCACTTGACCTGACCTCAGAGGTCACCGGTTGACCTGAGACCCTTACAGCGGGTTCCTACCAGTCACTCTGCATTATACTTTGCCGCATACGACCACTTTACCGCTTAATTCTAGTTTAATTAGCGGTGCATTAGCGAGGTGGGTTCAATCAACCCCCTCGGCCGGGGCAAATGTAGGTCAGGCGAGTGAATTTGAAGAATTCTGAAGATACGATCGTGTTCCCCACTAAATTCTGCGTAAGATGCCGGGTTCCGTATCTACGTAACTTGAACGTAACGGATACGGCGGCCGCAAACGTAAATCGAGGTCCCGAATTCCCTATTCCTCAACACAGGCGGCAGCCGGTTTCTGGTCTGCGCAATATGGCCGCCACCGTTAGACACTACGGCCAATAGGGTTGAAGCGGCATTGCTCCCCTGTGGGAGTTGGTGTGGAGTGCGGTAGCGATTTGCGGTAACTGTAAGTATTTCATAGGTGCTTTGATACTTGGTTCCAGAAGGAATAACTATCAGATATGAAATGAGGAGGTCAAAATACATCGTATAGTATGCTTTTCATAATCGGTTCGCCACTCGGACCTTATATATACTAATACCAATGTCTGGTCCAGCGACTGATGATGGACTGTGGTAAACTCAAGTTGTTAAATTGAAACTTTTTTTTTTTGATATAGCTAGACTACTCATAACTCATTTTTAATGGAAGGTAAAGTGGTTCCCATTTCTTAACCTGCTTCTTACCTGCACCACCAGATGCTTTGATAATATGCAGCTGAATGCCAGACTAACATTGCAACAGAATCAACAAGCTACACCAATTTTGGCGATGCATCTGCTCCAGACCGCACCTTCTGAGTGGAATGTGAAAACAGGCCAACAGAGGGTATATTAAGTCATGTGGCTGCCAAGAAAATCTCCCCTTTTGCTGCCTTCCACAGGCTAATTGTGACATGATTTGTGTAAGCGAATTTCAAGAGCCTTGACCAAATCACCCGAGGTGCCTCGTTTTCAAATTCCACCCACTAACTGGATTCAATATCAACACGGTTGCAGCAATATGCATTGAACAAGACCATGTGGTAAAATCTGCAAACATATTTGGTAGCTTTGGCTGAGCTGGGGGTGCCCATCATGAACTGCCCTTGCTCAGCAAATCTGCTGCTGCCCCAGTGGCGACCTTGGTGTCCAGCTGTTATGGCTACAAAGCCAAGCTGGCTTGGAATTGGATGAGTTTGGGCACCCCAGCTCGGCATAATCTTCCACCTATGTCTGCAAAATGTATGTATTTGGAGTACTCATGGCAAAAGAGATGAATGCTCCCTGGCTGACCCTATTGTGTCTTTCATATATATCATTTTCCTCATCAATGCTGCCCTTGCGCAGTGGTGCACAATGGCTCCTTCATCCTTGTTGGAGGCTGCACTGCTCCACTCAAAATCTACACCATGAGACGACAGTTTCAGTATAGGACATCAGCACAGCTGCTGAGTGCTGAGTGCCTCTGCACTGACAAAATCTTGTCAAAAGTGTCATGATCTGCAGTCTAGGCTAAAGTGCAGAGCTGGCGACAAGCCTGGCACTGCATTCATGTGCATTGTGCTGGCAGTCAAATATTTGGATCAAGAATGAAATCCAGCTGTGGATATTTAATTATCCACTCATTTTCTTTTTCTACTTTACCATAACTTCCCACTCATAAAACTAGAAGAATATCATTTATTATTGCTAAACTACTAATTACCAGAAGTAGAGCTAAAATATCTTAAGATGTATTTAAGAAATGCATGTATTTATTCATTTAAACTTATTTTCCAAGTATTGTTACCTATGGAATGAAAGCTAATTTTCCCGAAGTTAGAGTTCAAACTAATTGTTCAGGAAATCCTTTAGGTCTGCTGCCTGCTTCTGACATGAATGAATGAAAATATGAGTTAAGCTTAATCTTATGTTGAAATGCATTTTTCATGCTTGATGCAGGGCTGCGGAGTCGGAGTCGGAGTCGGAGTCGGAGTCGGTCGGAGTCGACAGTTGTGACCGGAGTCGGAGTCGGAGTCGGAGTCGATTTTAGAAACCCGAGCCGGAGTCGGAGTCGGAGTCACCGAAAATCTGTCGACTCCGCAGCCCTGCTAGGTCTGCGGAGTTGGAGTCGGGAGTTGGAGTCGGTCGGAGTCGACAATTCTGCCCGGAGTCGGAGTCGGAGCTGGTTTTTGCAAGCCGGAGTCGGAGTCGGAGTCTGAGTCGCCGAAAATCCATCGACTCCGCAGCCCTGTGATTAGGTAATATTCTAGTGTTTGATGTTAGAATTATCCACTCAACACCATGGCTCATAAGCAATCCTGTTACACTGTTTGAGGTACACTCTTCTCCTAGATAAGGCAAGACACAATTGCCACTTGTCACCTTCAGGTTCATTTGGAGAAGTAAATAATGCTTTTTGCTTATCTCCAGCATGGGAAGTGATGCTTAGCTGATAACTTCATTTAGTGATAGAGTAGTCAACATTGTCAATGGGCTGGGTGTACTCCTGGTACCCACACCCAGCCCATTGACAATGTTGCCACAAATATCTTATTTTTTACTTCTTCTGTTTTTTACTGCTTCCAGACCCCTATCTGAGTGGCCAACTGTGAATGTGGTCTGTGGACAGTGTGGGTGACAGAGGTGCCCTTCGTAAGACTTCGTAAGTTGTCCTGAAAGTTTGTTGGCACTTGGCAGGGTGCTCAGTCAGGTTAGAACTTCTTTATAACTCCTGATATTTGAGTGGATTTATAAAATGTGCGTAAAAGACAGTAATATGCTCCTCTACGCTTTTAAAGGGCAAAAACCTCGTGTTATTTACCCACTCTATTTCTACATTTACCCGCGCCCCGCTGGGCTCCCGAATTTCCTCACCTTGCGAGGGGGGGGGGGCTGGGGTTGAACAATATCCCCTTCTAATTCGGGTCCTCGCCGCGTAGCGACTTGCGCGGTCGGTTTGTTACCCCTCCCTTCTCAAATGGGCCTATCAACGCACCATCCTGGTCGGACTTTGTGAACCTCCGCAAGTGGGGCAATATCAAAATGGTCGACGAGGATGAGATTCGAACTCACGCGGGGAGACCCCATTGGATTAGCAGTCCAACGCCTTAACCACTCGGCCACCTCGTCACATAAATGTCTAGTGGCGGGAATCACGGCGCCGGCAGGCGTTACTCCTTTCTAGAAATTGTTGCGTCACGCCCGTGTATTGTCCGCCGGTTCGCTGTCACGATAGGGCTCGGCTGGTCTGGGGACCCCGCGGCCGCAGCTACGAGTATCGGGGTGCTGGGTGCGACCTTCGCCGGGCGGGTGGGATGGGGGTCGGATCGAACAGACTCCCCCCTCCCGTCTTACTCCGCCCGCGTGCCACTTTGCGGCACGCGGCAAGCGGCGTTCGAAAGAGCGTTTTTTTTTCTATGCCGTTAGCATTTTTTTGGAAAGTACTTGGTCATTTTTTAGTTCAGGTCAAAGGTCAGGTCACGAAACGTCATCAAAAGTCTAATTTGACCTATTTCGACAATTTTAGACGAATCTGTGCATAATTCGAGAACGAATAAAGCTAGAGCGCTGAGCGCATTGGATATTCCTTTCAACCCTCGCGCTTAGGTAAAGGGGGGAGGGGAGAAGGTCGAACGGTTTTCGCGAATAACTCGCGCAAAAAGCGGTAGATCGCCACAAAACTTTCAGTACCCTCGAGTTGATGAATTATACATTTACCCTGAAAATTCCATGACCCTGACCTAACAATTGCATGTCTATCACAAATTATCGAAAAACTACTGGGAATTTTCGTGACCTTAGATGATCTTAGGGGTATACAGAGGAGTCACGGGTGTAATTTTGCGAATGAGTACCTTCATGTTTACCTACCGGCTACCAGTAAAACGCCTTTTGGGCGAAGAACGAGCGAGCGAGATAGTGAGCCCTACACCTGCGGAAGGGCGAGAGGGTACTTCCAACGGACTTGTGCAAAGCAGCCTTCTAACCGGTCGCTAGCGGTGTGCCAAATTTGAACGCAATCGGCCCAGCCGTTCCTGAGATCTGGAAGCGGGATTCTGCACGTACGCACGTGCAAACGGGGTCCAAAATGACTTTTGCACGGCACCCTACTAACCGGTCCCCAAGGCCAACCGTGTACCGAATTTGAGCGCAATCGGCCCAGCCGTTCTCGAGATCTAGAAACGCCCCCTGCACGTGCGCACGTGCAGTAGCACCCTAACCGCAACACATGGGGATGCATTGCCTGGTGGGTGCCTACCTGTATGCCAGGTTTCAGCGAAATCGCCCCAGCAATTACCGAGTTACTGAAATGGGCAGGGCTGCGGAGTCGATGGATTTTCAGCGACTCCGACTCCGACTCCGACTCCGGCTTTCAAAAACCAGCTCCGACTCCGACTCCGACTCCGGCCAGAATTGTCGACTCCGACCGACTCCAACTCCCGACTCCGACTCCGCAGACCTGGCAGGGCTGCGGAGTCGACGGATTTTCGGTGACTCCGACTCCGACTCCGGCTCGGGTTTCTAAAATCGACTCCGACTCCGACTCCGACTCCGGTCACAACTGTCGACTCCGACCGACTCCGACTCCGACTCCGACTCCGCAGCCCTGGAAATGGGAACAAATTTGGCACCTCTTCTTTTTGTATTTTGCACGTGCAGTGGGGGTCACTCACATAGATCAAGAGTATCCGACCTTTGGTAGAAGGGATGCAGCTACCCTATAAAAATTACCGCAAGACAATCGCTCAAGCCGCTGCTGAGATATGGGCCTCTCAAAATCATTACTTTTGCAAAACTGCTTGAACACCCTTGACTTTTCACGTGGCACGTGCCACGACGGTCACTGAGATGTATCAAAAGTAGTCAATTATGGGGTAGAAGGGATGGAGCTACCCAGGAAAAAAGACCGCAGGCCAATCGGTCCAGCGGTTGCTGAGATATAAGCCTCTCAAAAGCGTTACAGGCCGGGCCGGGCCGCTCATACTGAGATTTTTCCGTTATATTGAAAAGACTTCGCTTCGCTCGCTGCGCTTGCTCGCTCGTAAAGGCCGCCCCACACTGGAACTCGCATGCGGGTTGCGAGTTTGCGGGTTTTGAGTTTGCGGGCATAATACTAATTCACAGAGTGATTTAGACCGTTCCCTTGTGGTAACTTCATGAATGCAGCGAAGTCATGAACCTTCAGAAACTTACAATATAATCGCAACACCAGCGCACCGAACCAAAATTCGACTTCAACGAAAACCCGCAAACCTCGCAGAACTCGCAGACCTCGCTGCGAGGGAAATCGAAAATTGACTCAAATTCAACTTTTGGAATGCGATGCAAGGTCGCTCGCAAGTTAAAAATATGCAGACTCGCTTGTTAGATGGTAGTGTGGGTCACTCAGCTTAGATTATATTATTTGATTTTGAAGAAACCGCAAAACCCAAAAACTCGCAACCCGCATGCGAGGTCCAGTGTGGTGCGGCCTTAAGAACCAGATGTTTGAGAGTGTCCGGCGTGAATCTGGTCCAAAAGAGCAAAACACGCTTTTCTCCCACTGAATTGTAATGGAGAGATCGCAAAATTGACCTGACCTTAGGTTACCGATAACAGTATTCTGGGATATACATCCCATACATACCACTACCCTCATTACGTTAAAAGGTTCAAAACGATCGGTTAATCGGCAAACATTAAAACTTTTGGGGTGGGGAAGGTCACGACATTACCTGGTGACCTGACCTTGAAAGAGCAGTGCGTAATTTTCACTGTGCAGACAAGATGTATGATAAGGTCTGCCAAAACGGCGGTATTTAAGATATGTATTCGTGAAAAACTGCAAGGAGGGGGGGGGGAGGCTGGGAGTGTTCAAACACTGCTCCCGGCATGGCGCGTCACGGGGTTGGTCGGATGGACTCATCTCGGTTTTCGCGAATAAATCACGTAAAAAGTGGTCGATTATGACGATAATTTCATTGCCTTCGAGTTGATCGATTTTACATATCTTGTAAATTTTCGTATCTTTGACCTAGATGACCTTTGACCTGTAACCTGTTTCTCGAAACAATGTCAGGCAGGAATTGCGATTCGGCGCATCCGTATGTCGGCGCACATTATCCGTGCGTTTTCAGACTTTTGTGATTATATACAATTACATGCTAACATGTAAAACGCTGCTTGTCCCATGCATTATGGTGGGTTTCAATGTCATGGGAAGGTCTGGTCAAGGCCATTGAGTTCATATGACCTTGGCTCACTTTTTCGAGTTTCACATGGTTGTTGGTAGTTTGGTTTAGAATTTTGCACGCATTCGAACTTTACATAAGCAGTTTTGGTGCCCATCCAACATCAGGTACGAAGCTGTCAGTGGTGGTCAACTCCTGACAGTATAGACTATAGAGTATGGATAGCCATCAGGACGCCTACTGGTTGACCTGACTTGACCCGGCCTGACCTACCCCAACTGCATGAATACGTCATCTTTGATCAAAACTACCATGAAATTCGAAATCAGGACCCCTAAGAGACCTTTCAGCAGGTCCCAATTTTCCCGACTTGTGGGTCATTGACGTGACCTGGAAGGTCAGCTAATGATATAGGATCTCAAAACTCGGTATCATCGTTTTTTTTTTCTCATCACAGGGAACACGCTCGTCTTTTTTCGCGAAGCCTTGGCCTGAGACCGAACGGCGGGGGGGGGGGGGGGGCTAATATCGCTACTGCCGTTTGGGTATGTCACTGCCTTCTTTTTTTGTATTCAGTTGTTATTAGTTTTATTGATGGGCTGCTTCGTGTTACCACGGCTCAACCGATGTGCCTGAATATGGCCAGTGTCGTCCTGGCGATAGGCCCCAGTGACCGTCGGCCCTTGGCCAAAGAAACAGGCATTTTCAGCGAATCCTAACGTTTCGATGATTCTCAGAAAAGTCACCGATGAATATTCACGAACTCAACAGAACAGATCAGTGCTACAAGGATAAATGCTCTATGCTAATGCTGTTCAATGCTCTGAAATTAATGGTTCTTTCCTGTGATGTGGGTTTGATAAGGGTTATTTATTTCACTTATATGCCATCAATGTCTGGCTTTAGGCTGGTCAGTTTTGTTGTACTGTAGATTGGAAAGTTCCCATCATTTTTTTTTTTGCATCAATCCCTTCCCTACCTATTATATTTGGTATCCTAACAAAGCTAGTTTCTCCATTTGCTTTAATTTAAACTTCTGCTTGATATGTGCATTGTGTATGAATCCCTGCCAACATTTACAAATGAATGATGAGTGATGACGTCACATTTGATGCCGAATACCTATTTGCTTAAACTGGGTTGAACTTGAACTGGGCTGATCGGTAAACTGTAAAGCATGTTTCCTTTTTACACTGTTTTACATATGGACATATCGCCCTATCCGCTCAGGAATGCAGTTTTACTGCGAGCACCTGTTGCTAAATCCTCTGATCTCCCGGAGTGCTTAGCCAAACCTGGTTATTTTCTTCAGAGCTCAACTCAGTTACCGTGCCTTTTGGTCGCTCCGTTTAAGGCTCGGCAACAGGAACTAACTATCAGCAGGAAGTCCTGACCCAAAGAAACGGAGCCATGGGGAAGAAGGATAAGAAGAAGAAGGGCCAGGGAATGGAGAAAACTGCCGCAAAGACAGAGAAAAATCTAACGAAGAAGTTGAAAAAGTCACTGAAGAAAAAGGGTGAGGTGAGTGAATTATTTTTTTTTTTTGGCCATAGGCCAGCGTATTTCGAAAAAAATCAAAGGAAGTAAAGATTTTACTTATAGACTCCGAGTGGAGATTCAGAGACTGTAAAATCGGCTAGTCTGTGTTAGATTCTGACAACAGTCGCCGACTCCTGACCTCGTCCCTTCTCCGTACCCCTTCCGCAGGAGAGCGTCGAGCAGATGGTGGTGCGTCTGGCGGCGCAGCACGAGCTCCAGAAGGAGGTCTCGGAGACGGTCTGTCCGCCGCCCGAGGCGCGCTCCAGTTTCAGTCTGTGCGCGCACCCGGAGCGCGATGAGCTCTTCCTGTACGGTGGCGAGTACTACAACGGAAAACAGGTGAGGGGGCGAGGCAGCGGCGGGCACCGGGACCTGTCCGGCCACCTCCCACACACGGGGCACACCCCGACCTGGCCAATTACACATCTCAAAACGGCCGCTGAACGTTGCTATTGTATTGATTGTATTGATTTATAATACCGGTGTGTGTGTCTGTGCCAGTAGGTACCGCCGTGTTTTCCGACGGCCGTGTACGGCGAGCTGTACCAGTACCAGTGTGTCTGTACTCTGTACCAGTACCAGTGTGTCTGTACTCTGTACCAGTACCGGTGTATGTCTGTACCAGTACCGGTGTGTCTGTACTCTACCATTACCGCTGTATGTCTGTACCAGTACCGGTGTGTGTCTGTACTCCACCAGTACCGGTGTACGTTTACAGACAGCGGTGTACTGCGACCTGTACCAGTACCGGTGCTGTCTCTACCAGTAGGTACCGCTCTATGCTTACAGACGGCCGTGTACGGCGATCTGTACCGGTACCGGTGTATGTCTGGTACCAGTACCGGTGTGTGTTTACAGACGGCCGTGTACGGCGACCTGTACCAGTACCGGTGCGCGGCGGCCGGCCGGCCGGCCTGCTGGCGGCGGCTGCAGTACCCGCGCGGCCCGCCGCCCCGCTGTGGCCACGCGGCCGTCTCGGTGCCGCTGGGCGGCGGACAGATGTGGATGTTCGCCGGCGAGTTCTCGGCGCCCAGCGGCGAGCAGTTCCACCACTACCGCGACCTCTGGTGTCTGCACATCGCCGACAAACGCTGGGAGAAGGTCAGGTAGGTTAGTGACCATCGGACGACCTCTGGCGTCTGCACATTGCCGACAAACACTGGGAGAAGGTCAGGTACGTCGTGCTGCGCCAGGTACTCTTTATTCAACCTAGTTAGCTATCTGCTAACCGTAATTTGACGTTGAATCACGCAGAGCAATACTATTTGAATTCGACCATGTCCGTGTGCCTTGTGTGCAGCCTGCAGCTCTGCCCGCGTATGACCATGTGTGCTTTGTGCCCTGTGTCGGCAGTGCACAGGGCGCCGCCCCGTCGGCCCGCAGCGGACATCGGATGGTGTACGCTCAAAAACACCTGGTGGTGTTTGGCGGTTTCCATGACAACCTGCAGAGCTTCCAGTACTTCAACGACGTGCACGCGCTGGATCTGGAGCGGCGCCAGTGGCGCAAACTGGAAGTCACCGGTCAGTGGCCGGCGGACTGCGGGTGATGGCGCGCGCCACGCAGACTGACTATTCTACTCTGCCTCGCCCATGACCTTTTCTATGAAAAGGAGCTGGAATTTGGAAATTATCGTGATTTGAAATGATTTAACTATTTTGTAGGTAGATTAAATATTGTGTTTTATGTTAGGCACATTTCAAGTTAATGTAACTTTAAGCTGATAACTTATTCATAGGCAAGAAGGCAATTTATTTTACACTCGTGTGTGTTCCGTATTTAACATGCTTCTATGTTCTGTGATTGGCGGCCCGTTCCCCTGACCGTTCTGTGTTTGATGCTCGGCAGGCCAGGGCCCGTCGCCGCGCTCGAGCGTCACGATGCTGGCTCTGTCCGACGGCCGTATCCTGGTGTACGGCGGCTACTGCAAGGAGAAGGTGAAGAAGAACGTGGAGCGGGGCACGACGTTCAGCGACATGTACCTGCTGACGCCGGACAGTGAGTAGAGCGGGTCGCGGAACTGGTCGGTGGACACAGCATAATGAGAAGGCAATGGCCGCAGATATCGAGGATGTGATCCATCTGTGCTGAGTGCCGAGTGCAGCTGTCTGCTGTCTGTTTTTTTTTGTGCTGGCCGGTTTGGGTTCTGTTTTCGTCTAATTACACGTCTGGTTGTCAGTCTGTGGCTGTGCTGACTGCAGCCTGACCTCTGCCTGTATGTGTGCTGTATTCCAGAGCACTATCCAACCCTGCCCCTGACCCTTGCCCTCTGTTTGAGAGCTCGACCAGAGCTGTTTCTGAGCTGACTCGCGGTTGCTACCGCATGAACTGGCGCCGACCCCCTGTTTCAGAGCACGACCTAACGCTGACCCGGTGGCGGTGGACGGCCGTGAAACAGAGCGGCGTCAAACCGTCCGAGCGGAGCGGCATGAGCGGCTGCCTGGTGCGCGGCGACAGCGCCCTCTTCTTCGGAGGTGAGAGTCGACTACTCCCGTACCTGCGGGGGGGGGGGCGGTCTCGGAAGGGGGAGGGTCTGGCCCGTCCTGTTCTGCGGGCGCGGGAGCGATTTTAATAGACGGATATCATATCATCTTTTCCCGTCCTTTGGATATCATAAATACAAACAGATTAAACACAGAATGGCACGCAATTCCCGTCGATCCTCCCTTATAATGCTCTGCCATAGCGTCAAATCGATTGTGCTGCCACTTCCAACAGTGTTCGATGTGCTAGATTGCCCCAGCGTCTTACGAGCCATAGGTAGTTGACGACTTTCCTACTATTCGGTCCATTTTATGACCTCCCTGTCAATGATCCCATTGACTGGCTTTGGAGACCAACTTTGTTAAATGACAGAACACAGTTCAGGAGAGCCATATTGTAATTGATATCAGGCAGCGTGAGTACTTGTGGTATCGTCTGTTACCCACTCACTCTGAGCTAATCCGCCCAGTCAGACGGCTATCGCATTGTGCGAGCCGTGTCCTGACCAATGTTACTTCTCCGTTCGACAGGTGTAAAGGACGACGAGGAGGACGACGCGCTGAGCGGCACCTTCTTCAACGACATGTACTCGCTGGACGTGGCCAAGGGCGTCTGGCGCACCGGTCAGTACAGCTGGGGGCGCTCCGGTGTGGATAACATTATCCCTGGTTTTGTGGCACTTTTCCGTAGTATTGAATTCGCTGCACCGATTGAATGCATTGGGACGTTGAGGGGGTCAGCATATGCTCCTTTTCACTCATCTCTGAAGCTAGATTGAGATACAATGGTCACATGAGCCCATGACAAGGGCTGTAAATTTTGTTATTTGGGAAGGTAAGTACACAGCAGCAGCACGATTCTAACGCCCTTCTCCCTCCCAGTGTCGCTGTCCGGGAAGCGTGACCGGACGCGGCGGCGGCGGCGGCGGCGGGCCGACCAGGACGCGCCGCCGGCCGCCGGCGCCGAGGACGACCCGGCGGAGGAGCTGGAGGCCATGGCCATAGCCGAGGACGAGGAGGCGGCGCCGGCGGCGGGGCCGTGCGCGCGCGCCCGCGCCGGTCTGGCCGCACGCGGCAGTCAGCTGTTCCTGTACGGCGGTCAGGTGGAGCGGGGCAGTGTGGAGGTGACGCTATCAGACTTCTACCAGCTCGGTGAGTTATCAGAGTAACACAGGGCCGCTCTCAGACTTCTACCAGCTCGGTGAGTTATCAGAATAGCACAGGGCCGCTCTCAGACTTCTACCAGCTCGGTAAGTTATCAGAATAACACAGGGCCGCTATCAGACTTCTACCAGCTCGTTGAGTTATCAGCAGACACAGGACCGCTCTCAGACTTCTACCAGCTTGGTGAGTTGATAGCAAACACAGGACCTCGCCCCGAGTTCTATCAGCTCGGTGAGTTCCAGCTTCTACCAGCTCGGTGAGTCAGGACCGCCCTTCGACTTCTACCAGCTCAGTAACAGCAAACACAGGACCGCTCTCAGACTTCTACCAGCTGAGTGGGTTATCAGAGGCTCTCCGACTTCTATCAGCTCGCCACTCGGTGAGTTATCAGAGAACGCTCCCCGACTTCTGGCAACTCGGTGAGTAACAGGAAACATAGGACCGCTCTCAGACTTCTACCAGCTCGGTGAATTGATATCAGAAGACAGGAGTCAGGGCCGCTCTCAGTTCAGTGAGTGACCGGCAGAGGACATATGGACATAGTTTAGTACATGACAGTGAAATTAAGAGCAAAATGATAGTTACAACGTCTACCGGAATCAATAACAATACCCACTTGAAGTTTTGCAACACTAGGTCATAGTTGTACGCCCTGAATGATGTATCTTTCGCTAACAATTAGTCATTTTTAGCATATTGTCTTCTATCCATATTGTTTGCACTAACGAGGATCCCCACTGTTTCTGCAGACGTGTCAAAGATGGACGAGTGGAAGACGTTGGTGGAGCAGCCCAAGGACGTCGACTGGCAGGGCTCAGACGACGAGAGCATGGACGAAGACGGCGAAGATGATGACGACGACGACGATGACGAAGATGATGATGAAGATGATGATGAAGAAGGGGAGGAGGAGGAGGACAGCGACATGGAAGATGAAGATTTGTGACCGTGCTCAGGTTAGCGTACTGACCGTATGCTGCGGGTTTTGTATTGCTGCTTTTATGGGGAGCTGCCATGTCTCACGCAAATAAGATATGTTGGAGCTACGAATAAAGGACGCCTTGTGAGGCGGAGAGGTTAGTTCTGACGTTTTGGTGTCACCATTGGTGTGTCTCCTTAATTTTCGACGCCGTTTAATCGGTTTCCACTTTCGATGCTTAGAGGTAATAACAGATTTACAGCTCATTTTTTAGGGATAGGCCCGGGCAGTGCTTGTCGAACAGCACTGCGGATTCGAAAGTTCGGACTTGAATGGTGAAAAACCGCCCGCCCGCCGCAAAACGTAAACACCGCAAAACGCACGCCCGAAACGCCAACGCAAACTTCGCAAAAAATAAACGATCGCCCGCCCGCCGAAAACCGCAGAAAAAAACGCAAAAACACCGCAAAAAATCTAAACCAACCGCATCGTACGCACGCCAACCGCCGAAAAACGCCCGTCCGCCGCAAAACGCAAACGCCGCCGCCGAAAAAAAACGCCCGCACCGCCCGTTTTTTAGGGATATGTGGTTCTGTTATCACGTAGAAATGAATGTCTTGCAAGTGAGGTCTTCAATGTGGCTTTATCCGAAGATATGAGGACAATGACCTGATAGTCCGTGCTTATGACGAATGATTAAATGACGAATGATCAATCAGGTTTAACGACCGATCCGACTGTGGAAAGGAACAACCTTTAAGAAAACGGATTTATTGCGGGTCTGAGAAACGGCTCTCATTTCGCACTCCAAACTCTCGGTCCATAGAATCGATCCTCACTCGTCCATGATTGGCATTCGCGCTAATGCAAGCTATGTTTGGGCTATCTCGCCAAATGCAGTTTTTAGTAGACAGAACACTTCAAACGCAAAACGAGTAATTCTGCTCATCAAGAGTGCGTCGGGGGACTTCAATTGCCCGTTAGTTGATACAGATGAGGTACAAATATAAATATTCATTTCTAATCAGGCTCTACACTCTACACTATGGATACGGAACCATCCTTTTTAACGTTCTTCCGAGTATCACCAAAATATCTTGAAGAAGCCGTACAAAAAAATATCCTTTTCACGTGCTAAGTTTCCTCAGGCCAACACTCCAACACGGTCGTACAGACATTGCCCTCCCCCCCCCCGTCCAGCCCTTTTGCGCAGATGCCGGTGGGGGAAAATCGCTCCACTACGGGGACATTATAAAGTAGCATACCATTCCGGAAAACAGTGTTATGCTGAGGGGCGGCTGGCTGGAGCCATGGAACAAGTAGAAGCAGTAAAACACTTGGCTTTCCAAATTGTTCAATCTCCACACTTCATATATGCTCTATATGAATTACGGCGGGCGCAAGAGCAAAGGGAGAAAATGCGTGCACCAGCTCAGGTGCTTAGTTATATGCACTAAACAGGGAAGATGAGGCCATAATCCATCATAGGTGTAAATATAGACAGTTGTAACTGAAACAAATACTTCACGCAAATCACGACGTGATCTAAAAGAAAGGCGGTCATCAAAAAGCACAAAGCGCCTGCCGTTTCGCAAGACCGAAACAGCAGCCACTTTGTCAAACAGTTTCCACAACAGTTTCCATCGTCACCTAGGTGCATTCAATGCCTCAACATCGCGGCAGGCCACCGACCGACGTTTCTACTGGAATGCAACGGGACCGATATTACGCTGAGCTCGGGAAACTGTGAGATTCCCGGGTATAAATAGTTGCAGATCATAAAACTCAATAAACAAGGGACACCTACCTCGCACATCGTCCACACCCCTTCCAGGTTCTAGTTCAGTTGCCGGTGCAGTGCTGGAAATGAGGCCGCTTTCTGGTCCCGGCGTTTTATTCTCCTCGCGGGTTAATCCCGTCCAGCGTTTAGCCTTTCGGGACCCACTCAGGGTCGCGGTTGTTTTCGCCGCTCGCTCCAGTCGAGATGCAAAGTTAAAAGTCACACGAAGCTTATTCAGGGCCAGCCAAACCAGTCTAGTCTGGAGTTACTGTTAAATGTATGCATATAGATGAAAGAAAAAGGTTTTGTAGAATCGATTAATTTCGAAGTCGTATATTCAGAGGCCCCAAATAAACTTCGTGCGACTATCAACTTTGCATCTCGAATGGGCCGGGCGGCAAAAACAACCGCGGCTCTGAGAGGGTCCCGAAAGGCTAAGCGCTAGACGGGGCTAATTCACCCGGAGAATAAAACGCCGGGACCAGAAAGCGGCCTCATTTCCAGCACTGTGCCGGTGTGGTATCACGCCAACCCCACAATAATCTCGCTCTGACAAAAATAACAACATTGGATTGCTAGCAGTGTGTCGCCGCTACACTGGGTCGCTGCTCGGGCGCCGGGCCGGTGAGCTGGCGACAGCGGCGGGGCGGACAGTCCATCGCGCGCACCGGCCCGGCCCGGCGGCCGCAGCCATCACAGCTCATCCTTGAGCAGGCTGTACCGGCTCCCCGACGGGCCCAGCTTCTTGAACACAGACTCCGGGGGCGAGGTGGGCGCTGCCGTGCTCGGCTGGTCGCGTGTGGGGGCCGGCGCGGCCGCCGCCGGCTGCTGCGGCCCGTAGTGGAACTCGCGGTGCAGTTTGCCAGAGTGCAGGTCGGCGATAAACTGCTTCATTTTCACCGGGTCTTCCATGTCCTGTTGGAAGGGCCGGCGGCGGTCAGAAAGGGTCAATACGAGCTGTCTCCGTGCCTGTCTTTATCTTACTATGACGTATGGGAGGACATAATTAGAGCATGTGATGTCTCAGTGTAGCCGGTAGTTCGTAGCGTATCAGCGTAGCGTAGCTTTTTTCTGCTTGCTTCTTATCTGGACTCTATCTGAACTCCTTTTCTTAGTTTCTAAGAAAAAAGTTTTATTTCTGTCTCTTAGTTTCTTAGTCTCTGTTTCTTACCTTGATGTCTGGGAAGACATACATATGCCGGAAGCTGTCGATGGCGATAAGCGGCAGGTCCTTTTTCGACTTGCCCAGGTGATGGAGAGGGTGGGCGAACGTCAGCCCGTCCGCCGTTAGAAACTGGATACCGTCTGTGGGGCGCAGAGAGCACGTGTGACTCCAGCGCGCACAGAGACAGTCAGTGAAACAACGGCGCTCGGGATAGAGGCGTCAAAAGACGTCAGCCGCCTCGGATAAACTGGGCCTCTAAATTTGCCTTCGCCGCTGTCCTCAGAATGCATCTGAGCCCTGAACTAGCTAATTCACGCATTATTGCGAACATTAAATTCTCTAGAAACGTCAATATCCGACAAGCATGCTTCCACGTCACGGCATAGCATGCACAGTGAACACCCTCGGCCTGGGCCTCAAATACAAACACTGACCTTTCTCCGAGTACAGGTCCTTTTCGACGACTCGCAGGAAGCGTTTGGGCGTCTCGGTATCCTCTGGCAGGTGGAAAAGAATGAGGAACGGCAGGCCTTCCTCGGTCAGCTCCTCGGCGTTCTCGAACGTGATCTCCCGCACCTGGGGCGGCGGGGGACACGATGTCACATAGGCGACACGACAGAGTGAACAGACTCAGACAGAGCGGACACGGTGTTACATGGGCGACACGACAGAGGGACAGACTGCCAGACAGATTAAAGGGAAGACAGTGGGGATATGGCGTCAGACAGCGGCACGACGGAGGGGACAAACTGTCACACAGAGGGAAAAACAGTGGGGACACGGTGTCATATAGGCGGCACGACAGAGCCGTCTGGGATAGACTGCTGAGACAACAACTGAGTTGGTGACCGACAGACTATTGACAGGAATGGCAATGACATACGAAAGACGTCTTGTCATTATCACACTCGACAAAAGGGGGATAAAATAATACTAGTTCGCTTTTGTTGAGACCAAATTACAAAGTAATGATCACAAATCACAAGTGAGTAAACCGTCAGGTCGCGACTTCGGCCAGACGTGCAGCGCTATTGAACCTATAATATAGAAGCCACTCATGGCGGCCTCTGGCACCAACTGTGGCGGCCTCAGGTGCCTTCAACCCCCTCCCCTCCCTTAACGACCGGTGGTGGGACGCCGAGCCCCCCCCCGCACCCACCAGCGGGACGCCGAGCCCCCCCCTGCACCCACCAGTGGGACGCCGAGCTCCCCCCCATCACCCACCAGTGGGACGCAGGTGCGTCACGCCCAGTCGGTGAGCCCGCGCGCCCTCCCCCCTCCCACCATCACCCACCAGTGGGACGCCGGGCTCCCCATATCACCCACCAGTGGGACGCAGGTGCGTCGTGCCCAGTCGGTGAGCCGTGCCGTGTCGGTCACCGGCACGTCGGGCGGCATGGCGATATCGTCCAGCGAGCTCGGTTTCCGCACAATCACCATGTCCTCCCCGCCGGGCATGAACGCGCGGAACTCGGGCCTGCCGGCGGAACGAAGAGCGGGCGTCAGACGGCCGGACGTCAGTCTATGGACAATGGAGTCGATCAAAGTCAATGGAGAGACAGAACGGAAAAAGAACGTAAGGAGGCACAAGGCTGATACACCACGGCGTTCAGTAAAGAACGCACGCGACACAGCACTCGAAATATAACGGACCCAGCACAACACCTAGTACCTATCGAGCGGATTCCAAACGTCAGCTAGTACAGAACGCACTAGAATCGACGGGGTACTGAGACGCGGACGAACTTGCAACGCTCAATAAATGAGCGTAACGCTACGTAAATACGAATCTCAGCCGTTCAAAATTCATGGGGTGATAAAAACCAAATTGTTGCCCTGAGCCCTTCACTTGATAGAAATCTGTTTCCGCTCAACATCACTTACCCAAAGCCGGCAATGATGACACACTCGTCTTTGAGCGACGAGGCCATCTTCATGAAGGACTGGTACGAGTACGAGTTGGGGCTTTCAAAGTAGCCGATCACCTGACCCTTCTTCTCCTGTGGAAATCAGACCAGACCTTCAGACCAGACCAGAGAGACTGCGTTAGCTTCGTTTCCCAACGGTCCATCGCTAGAGATTTGACGCAGGGGGTCTCGGGACACACGCGACCGAATGTTTACAGCCGTTAGCAGTAAATAAAGCCACCGCGACTGATACATGAAAATGTATTTTTTTCGGTCTTCATAGTATTAGTTTACATTATCATGTATTTACTATCCGTGATAGCGTGGAACCATCAAAGCGTTCCACAGCAAACTGCATATAAACCAGTTTACTTTACGATAAGAATACCGGATATTCTAAACCGTTAGAGTAGCAGCCCGCATATCAACTGTCAGCCATAACTGTCATTCCATCCCGCCTCTGACCGTCCGGCGACTCTCGATCGCTCGCTCTCAGTTCGGGAGCACACCCACCTCCTTGAGGTCATCGGTCGAGTTGATGAATCTGACAGGGTCCCTGATCTCCTCCTCGAGGAACTTGAGGAAGCTCTCGGCGCTGCGCTGGCCGCGGTACTCCTTCTTGGCAGGGTGGCCATTCCGAATCAGCTTCAGTGTCGGATACTTGGTGATGTGAAACCGAGACGACAGCTTATCTGTGGGAAGACGTGACGTCGGTGGTGTTTTGTAGGGTGATAATATTCACGACAGACAAAGACGTTGACGGATAAAATTAGGACTGTGGTCAATGTGGTATCGAATTGCGTACTTTTTGAACGCAGCTTTTCCCGACTCGTACTTTCAATAACTGCTGCTGTGCAAACATGCTTTTTAACGTGATCCGTACCTGACCTGAGGTCATCGCGTGACCTTTGTAGCTAAAATTGATGATGGGGAAGTAGCTTCAGGTCATGTTGAGTCTTTTGATGCCAAATTAAAGATTGACCAGACCAGATAAGATATACTGGACTCTACATACATGTGGTTTTACTGGGTAGCGGGTGCAGGCTTATCAGGTCCATCTGTTAATTCGGCGACCGTGACCTTCATTGACCTCTCTAGGTCAAACGGCCGGGAGAGCCCACGCCAAACGGAACGCTCCACGAATTCTCTACACTGTTTTGAGGTGTTTCAAGTCAAGCTGAGATATCCCAAGCCTGGGTGGCTGTCTTGCCAGTTGACGGACATCTGCAGGTCATGTGCTAGTATTGCGCAATGCACAAGTCATGTGCTCTACAGCTCGAACGATTGAAGGGCAAAACGGTCGACGAGGATGAGATTCGAACTCACGCGGGGAGACACCATTGGATTAGCAGTCCAACGCCTTAACCCGCGCGGGGCTGGGGTCTCCAGCCGAACGCGCGGGGCTGGGGGGGGGGGGTAAATTTTACCCCCCCTGTTATCTCCCGAACTAATGGTCCGATTTGGAAAATTCAAACGGCAATCGAAAGCTCTCATCACGAACTACTAAAAACATGTACTTAATTTAAAGTTTGAGGTCAAGGTCAAGGTCAGGTCAAGGGTACAAATTGCAAGTTTCTACAGTATCGGCCTTACACCGTAGTTGCCGAAGAATGGAGTCATGGACTGAGACTGATCGCCCAAAACGTGTTCTTAGGCTACCAAGACAATATTCGTTGCATACAATATCATTCAGAGGTCAAGGTCAAGGTCAGGTCAGGTCAGGTCAGGTCACCAAAAAACAAAATATAGAAAAGGGCATGTGCGACACATGTTTTATGGGTCATTTTACTCATAGAATTCAATAGGCACACTCAATAAGTGATATGGACCACCTCTGGATGAATTTCAGGTCGAGGTCAGGTCAAGGTCAGGTCAAGTGAGGTCAAATTTTGAAGTTGGTTGTTAAGGCCTAAAAAGGTGTCTATCTGATGCAGTTTTTCACGGCGAATCGAATGGTGCTATTTTTGTTTCCGTACGAGGTCTAGAACTTCCAAAAAAGTCATTTTTCAAAAATTTTGTGTGTCGTGACGTCATAAAATTTTGAATAACTCCCACATTTTTGAACCGATTCTTCTAAAATTTGGTATGTAGATGCACATAGACCACTTCTTTGACATATATTCCGGTTTTTTCGATAGACTCAAAATTTTGGATTTTATAAGGATTTTCCCAAAAAAGTCAGTTTTTTGAAAAAATTTAGGCCAAAATCCAAAATTTTCAAAAAACCGAGATAGCCATTTGATAGACAAAGTAAAATTACGTATAACCTTTTTTGTTACGTCTTGATTCCTTTAAAAATGAAGATGTTAGCGGCGTTTGAACTTTTGCCGTTTTTGAGGCGAAAATGGCGAACATGACGTCACTAAAACGTCAATTTCTCAAAAATTTTCCGACGGATTTCGCTCAAATTTTCAGGGAACGTGTCAAATTGATGTAAGAAAAGGTACTGAAAGTTTGGCGGCGCTGCGCGCCGCCGTTTTTGAGATATCGCAAAAATTCGCGAGGGGGGGTAAAATTTACCCCCCCCCAGCCCCGCGCGGGTTAACCACTCGGCCACCTCGTCACGGTATCCTTGTCGTGAGGCCTGTTTGCAGCTGACAGCCGGTGACGGCTCTTTCCTAAAACTGTCGCGTCACGGCCCGACCGTTCCCACCTCATTCGACACTCAATGGAGCGATAGCCGGCTGGCTGGGATCAGTCTGAGTTGGCCTGGGCCCTGGGGCACGTCACTTGACATGTGACTTAACAAATACGCTGCGCGGCCATCCATATTTTGCCATTCACGATTCACGAATCACGAAATATTGCAGCCCAAGCTTGACAGAGCATTTTGCAGAACGTAAAAAGGAGAGCGTTTAACGAATCCCAAATCACCTTCAAAATCAGGGGTTCCGCCACAGGGGGGTACGCGGGGGTCCGGACCCCCCAATAATTTACCTGGGGGGTACAGTACCCCCCAATATTCCGAATACCTATCAGCTTGTTTTCGCGTAAGAATGACTAAATCATTCACAGAATGTGTTGAATAACTTAGAACGTGTTGACAGTCGCAAAGCTAAGGGATTTAGGATCTATAAATGTAATGTAGGGAACCCTTAAAATGTTGTGACACACGAATTGCTCAACACTCGCCAACCTATATGTACGTGAGTTTATTCTACCATTTTGTTATTACTATGAATGCATTTAAGATTGTTAGGATTAGCTAAGCATGTTAGAATTGGGCTATAATTTCGTGAGAGTGGTCCAGCTTGCAAGACACCTCCTAAACACATGAATACCCGCCCCAAAAAAGAACTTCTAATCGATCTGAGAATCCTCTTTCCATGGGAGGTCACCCGATAGTGTGTGTGTGTGTGTGGGGGGGGGGGGGGGGGTCCAAGCCGGTCATTCGAGCACCATACTAGTCTAAGCAGCCTCACACCGTTCTGAGGTAGTCTGCAATAATCTGCACAGGGTTCTGAATGCAGGTTGGCATAAGCGTAGGAACCATGGGTGCAGTGGGGTGGGTGCAGCTGCACCCACAATGATTATCCAGTGGGTGCAGGCAATGTATTCTGCACCCACAACAATCTGGTGTAAAAACCCTTTTTCTCATCAACGCTAACTTCCCATGCAGCATGACGAGTTCGAGACATTTTGCCATACCAATTCCAAAAGGCCACGGCAGCCGCTTTTATAGCGTGAATTAGGTATTGACATAGGTAAGGTATATTTCAAAGTGCAATTTTCGGTGCCATTTCGACGTCGCACACCCCCTCGAAGATCGCATGAGCCTCCCGCCTGAAACCGTTTTCTCATATCGGTGGCGATACATACCGAAGTCGGGAGAGAACACGATACCTACCCGGGGTACCGTTGCCTACCTGCCCCCCCCCCCCCGCTCCACCGGCCATGGCTGGATTTCTGCACCCATGCACCCACAATGTTCCAGCCGTTCCTACGCCCATGCAGGTTGGTAGAGATAGGACATCTACAAGTCACAACTCTTACAGTATCCCCATAACCTGACCTTTGATTCAAGGGCAGCGTTTTGATATCCATTTTCAGGTCAAGGTAGGTCACACCCTGATCACAGAGACTGAGTGTCAGTCTTTAAGGACCCCATACTGCTATATGAGGGCAGGGTT
This sequence comes from Amphibalanus amphitrite, assembly GCF_019059575.1. Lineage (NCBI taxonomy): Eukaryota > Metazoa > Arthropoda > Thecostraca > Balanomorpha > Balanidae > Amphibalanus > Amphibalanus amphitrite. The sequence goes on from NW_024883393.1 coordinate 52,391, forward strand.
TTCAAATCCCTACGACTCCTAAAGCCCTGCGCTTTCCTTTAACTACGGCCTTGGAGGACCCGACTCTGGCCTAAGAGCCTACATAAATATTTGAGCGCCTATGAAGGTCCCTGAATTCCAAAGCCCATGCGCTGTCTAATGGCTAACACCGCCCTTGGAGCGCGAAACAGCGGCCTCCATTCCTCAAGAACGTTGAGTTGAGAGGCCACCATGTCGGTGTCAATGGGCTCCGCTTCTCGGTTTTCGATTCCTTGTGCAAATTGAACCTTCGTTTTTCGATTTGAAGCAAAATTCTCCCGATAAAATTATTAAGTTTTCTTAGATAAAAAGGAAATTTTTCATCGATTTCGGGAGCTGCGGGGGGGGGGGGGTGGGGGTGGTGAATTCGCCCATTATGCCCACCATGGATCCGCCAGCGAGGTTTTATGTTTTGGGTCGGACCCCCCAATCCCAAAACCGTGGCGGAGCCCCTGTTCAAAATGAGCATTAGGTATACCCTAATGCAATATACCCTGTATTATAACATACCATTCGTCCTCGGCATTCTCTGGGTCAACTCATCCGCCCCCCCCCCCCCTGCGCTCCCTGGCGGTCACCCCGCCTGCCAACGGGTGGATGAGGTCGTGTCTCCGCCGGGACCTGTAATTCCTCTCCGGGGTGACCGTTTGAGAGGCGGGCGGACTGTCCCCACGGGGCAATACCGTCCCAACGGGACATGCGTTCCCGAAGTGTATTACCTTTGACATCATTGTGGCATCAACCAGTTGGTTGGGATACTTGTGTGCTACTCTTGGGGAATACGCCACCGTTACCGGAACGGCCTCGCCTCCGCGGATCACAGTCGGTGTCCCGCAAAGCCCAATGTCTACGCCCTATTCTATTATACCATAGCTTTAAAATGGTCTTAATAGGTAGAAAGAGCTTGATCCCAACAAAACCAAAAATAAGCATTATAGTAAAAGGCCCAACACATCTGAAGCATCCTTAAATTCGAATTTTCTGGTCACGTGACTGGTCAAGATCAGGTCAAATTACAAAAGAGCATATTTATATTTAGGGACTGTGCCATGGTTTTAGGATGGAGGAGGAGTCCGACCAAAAAAACAACAAACAAACAAACAAACAAACAAACAGACAAACAGACAAACAAACAGACAAACAAATAAACAAACAGACAAACAAACCCTTACGCAATACGCATAAGCCCGCGCACACCCGGTGGTTTTGGCCGAGCACCAACGCAGGAGGGTGCTCGACTTCCCCCATGATCTCGAAGACTAGGCAGATTAGACAAGCGGAGAACAGAGTTTGGTAGATCGTGACGACCACTACAAAAACACACCCCAAATCAAAACTGAGAGCCCAAGGGTCCAAAAAAGTGTAAACATACCCATCATTTTTTAAAAGAAAACCAACATGATTTCATTCAGAGAACTTCAATTAGCTCGGTCACTAATATAAATAGCAAGACTAAAAAGCGTTAGGATAGGATAGCCCATGCAATTGCCTATTGCAGTCACATTTGACGTCAGGTCAACTGTTAGAGACCCAGAGGTCATCAAAGATGGTGTATTTTCAGCAACGTTTTATCGAATAAATTCGACGTCTTTTCAAATATAGCGATGCTCGCACCACCGTGTTCCTCTCGTCGAGCCGAAACGAATAATGTGTAAGAAGACCTTAAGATGTAACCTTAACCCTCGCCGGCACAGGGGGGGGGGTCGATGACCCTCCCCCCCCTAAGGTTTTTCGCGAATAACTCGCGTAAAAAGCGGCCGATCGCGACAAAACTTTCAGTACCCTCACGTTGATCAATTTTACACCTACCCTGAAGATTTCATGACCCTGACCCAAATGACCTTTGACCTGTGACCTACTTTCCGAGACCATGTTTGTCCGGAATCGTGATTCGGCGTATGTCGGCTCGCATTAGCCGCGCGTTTGCAAGCTTTTCGTGGTTTCAAACGTTCAAACATGTGATTTGATATTGCTCCCATGCATTAGGGTGGATGTTAAGGTCACCTGAAGGTCAGGTCAGGTCATTGACCTTTGGTGACCTTGGTTCACTTTTTCGAGTTTTACATATTTCTAAGCTAGTTTTTGGAGCTGATTTCGAATTTAGCAAACATTTGAACATCTACGAAGCAGTTTTGGTGCCTTCGTAACATGTTACGAAGCTGTCAGAGGCGGTTGACACGTATTACGAATAGGGGAGAGTGGGGCACATTCGTGCAAAAAATGGATAAACCCATATATCTGTTCTTTGGTTAGTGCAATGGCAAAATTGTTGATTGTAGTATGGAAAGGAACTATTGCAGATAGTTTTCCTCTTTAAAAGTTATCCTATAAAATTATTGCTTCCATTAGAAAAAATGACTTTTATTAACTCTGAACATTTGCACGAAACTGCCCCACCTATGGGGCACATTCGTTCAAGAGATGGGGCACTTCCGTTCACCCGGCAAAATTCGAGAAATTACCGGGCATTACCAGAAATTTACCAAAGGAAATTGGCAGGGGGTCATTTCACTTGATTCCTTTCGACAAGAATGCATTGCACAACAAATGTAGAAAGAATGGGCTGGCCAACAACAATGCGCCAACTGCCGGCCTCCGTGACCTCGCCAAGTTCGGGTGAATTGCTCGTCACGACGTCGCAAGCAGTCGAGACTGAGTCAGGCGAGCGTCATTAGAGAAACCTAGGTAGGGGCATTCCATGTCAACCGGGACAGCCAAAATCGGCCACCTCTGCGATTTTGTTCAAACTTGGTATACTTATTGGCTATTGGGTGAAACCTCCGAGGGTGAAAGGATTTTGTCATATGCCCTCGGGCTACAGAGATACAAGTCGCTAAACTTCTGCTTTTTTAGCAGAATTGGACGTGTATTGCAATCTTGAAAGATCTATAGCTTCAACATTTTTGAAGCTATTAATTTCAAACAAACTGAAACGTGTACATAAGGAGTTATGCTAGTAAAATTTGACAATTTTTACATTTTTTGATGATTTTGAATTTATTTTATTTTGAATTTATTTCTTAAAATGTAATTTGTGAAAAATGGGTACCCTTCGATTTTGCTCAAATTTAGATATTGTCTTCCACTAGACGTAAGGCACACGTGCTGAGAAAATTAGAGTGGGCCAACGATAACTTCGGATGATACCTATAGCAACAAGTAGTGCAACGTAGCACGGGCGGTGGAAGGGGCCGATTTCGCCAACTCCACCTGTTTATCGCCAATAACTCACGCCATAATTATTATATTAAAGTCAAACTTTACGTATCTGTCCAGAATCGAATTGCAAATCCTCCCGTGCAAGAAATAGGTAAATCAGTCCACAACTTTTCTAGTAATAGCGGTGTAAAGTCAAACATTCCTGCCGGAGCGGCTCGGCGGCCGGCGCCGGCCGTTGCCGCCTGAATGGTAGACTGTGCCGGCGCGGGACGGTTCCATCTTTGCACCGCGCTTCTTACCGCTGATTATGATCGATTCGTGTCAAATTTTGTGTGAAGGCTTAAAAATGTACAGGCAATCTAATGTTAAAATAAATACGAAAATCAACTGGTAAAATTAAATTTTTAGGGTGCAAACACAATATGTGACTATGACGTTTCCCGCGTCGGCCGATCCCGGCCTCTGCCGGCGACATCTTACTCTTAGCAAGCCACTAACTGCCAAATCTATGGTAAGTTGTAACTTGGTAACTTGAGATTCTCATAACACTACAAATGTCATATAAAGGAAGAAATAGGAAAATCGGCCAGTATGGAAAATCGGCCAGTATCTCTTAGAGCTATAGGCGTATAAACGCAAAATAGTCACTATAGCAAATTTGATCACGTTTAACCTCATTTGATCTTGAATATATTGATCTAGGGCATGAAATTGGCACACGATAAAGTTCCCCACCGCCCCATCTACAATTCAAATTCCGTTTTTTCATACCTTTTTTGGCTAAACCGGGCTTTTCTCCCCTAGCGCTGGGAGAGTCAGGCGTATTTTCTTTTTGCAACCAAAGAGAGGCGCTGCCCGGAGAATGCCCAATTTCATCATTAAAAAACTGGCTTACGATGACCAGGTATCTTCGTGGCTTAGTAGTTAGTGTGCCGAGTGTACCCACCTCGAAATCTAATAAAGGTCGCTGACTCGCAGCGGGTCAGCCTCAAGTGTTTAACACGCATTTGTTTTTTAAGTAGCATCTGGCCAGCCGGCAACTGTCGTGAGGGCTAATGTTCGTATCTAGGTATAGCATTTGGAAATTGGACAGTCGGCAACTGCCATGAGGGCGTTACATATTTACGCGTGTTAGATTAGGTCAGGTCTCGTCAGGTCAGGTTAGGTTTGTTTGCTTTGGTTTGGGGTAGAAAGAAGCATCTCCGGGTAGCGCCTCTCCTTGGTTGCTAAAACGAAATACGCGAGTGCCAGACATTACGAAGTCCAAAAGACAGTTACGTAGACGTCGGCCCATTCTGGATTTTTTATATGATGTAGCTAATGTATAGGAGAATAAAATATGTAAAAATCAGCAAAATCGAAGGGTACCCATTTTTTGGAAAATCAAAATCTATTTTTTGAATTTTAATTAGGTTCACTAATTAGTTAATTACATCAATATTGTTATCCTCAAATTAAAGCCTGACCTATTCCCTCCATTTCACACTTTGTCTCGTGGTGATATGTCTAAAACTTCAATGGTTATGACGCTTTAAAGATGATAATGTGCCTTGCCTATGTCAATGTTTGATGACGTATATCTCGGAAACGTGACGTCATATTTTGACAAGAATATGTCTCCTTTCTTTTCACATATAGATGAGTAGTTTCACAAAGTTTCGCAAAAATCGGAGGAGGTGAGGTTCAAAATGATCATTTTTTGTCCCACTTGACGTGGAATGCCCCGGTACTACAGATAAAGTCATAAATCGCAAAAACTAAAAAAAAAAAATATGCACGAATGTGCCCCCAGGCAGTGCGTACACGAACCTGCCCCACAACGTTATTAGTAATATATTTCAAAATTTCTTTTTGAAAAAATGACACTTTTTCAACAAACAAGTTTGCAACAGTTCCGTGAATAGAGTGGGCTTCTTCACTCCCAATTTTGAAAAGCTGAACCACATTTCCGAGTCAGGATCACGAAAATGGATGATATGAGAAAAGTTTGGAAAGCTCACGAATATTACAGATTTGCGTTTTTATCAAGCATGACAGCAGGTACGTACAGTGTTGTCTTCTACGGTGAACGAAGGGCGGCAATGATAGACATATTTCCATGATTTACCTTGAGCTCGTGCAGTCACTCGTGTTCCCATAAACTGCTGAAAACGAATGTGCCCCATGCACGAATGTGCCCCACTCTCCCCTACCCGTCACGACCCCTACCGGTTGACCTGACCTGACCTGACCCGACCTGGTCTAAATGCTTAAAGACATCATCTCTAATCAAAACTAACACGATATTCGTGATCAGCACCCCGGAAAAACCCATAGCAGCCACACTTTACGACTTTCTAACAGGTCCCGATTTTTTCGATTTTCGGGACATTGACCTGACCTGGAAGGTCACCCGATGACCTAGGACCTTAAAATTGGATATCATCGGCTTCCTCTGGTGACAAGCAGCACGCTCGTTTTTTCCGCGAAGCTCTAGCTCGATCAAGGGCCAAATGCGAGCGAGGCCCTTACTAGCGCGTACCCCCCCCCCTTGTGCCGTCGAAGGACGCAAAATGGCCTGTGCCGGCGAGGGTTAAAATATGACCTGAAGTGACCTACATAGATCGTGATGCAGACCAAATGACGCGCCTTGACGAGACAGCTCCATTGACAACTGTCCCAAGTCTCTATCGCAGTTCTATCAAGAGGGATCTATGATGAATGTGCAAAAGACACATTATGATCACATGACATCAGAAAAAGTGACCTAACTTGACCCTAAGTCCTCGATATGAGATAGGTATTGCAAATGTAAGCTCAAGATCATTTTCATCTCAAGGAGACGGTTCTCATGATACCCATGATGACCCTATTTAGCTGATGTCAAATATACATAAGGTCAAGGTCAAATATTGACCCAAGTAGGTCAAATAGTAGCTGGGTTAATCAACGATCATTCTAGTCAAAACAGACCTATTGATGGCACACAGAAGCTTCTATGCTCTTAGAATGAGAAGCTATTGGAAAAAGGCGCACGTGACGTAACCTAACGTGAACTGTGACCTAACCTCAGGTCACCGATATGAAAAAAATGAAAATAAACAAAATCTGTATACTGTATATCTCAGCTTTCCATTTTCACTTTTCCACTTTCAGTGTCGAATGAGGTGGGAACGGTCAGGCCGTGACGTGACAGTTTTAGGAAAGAGCCGTCACCGGCTGTCAGCTGCAAACAGGCCTCACGAGGAGGTTACCGTGACGAGGTGGCCGAGTGGTTAAGGCGTTGGACTGCTAATCCAATGGGGTCTCCCCGCGTGAGTTCGAATCTCATCCTCGTCGACCCTTTTTCCTTTCAATCGATAGAGCACATGACCTGCAGCGCGCAACAGCATAAAAAGTAATGCATTCATTTTCAGTAGTTTTGATTTCAGTTTCGGCAGAGTGCATTGCTTCGTCATATGCATTGGTATTCGGCGGACCGCAAAACAATTTAGTTAATCTTCAGGTGAATTCGGTGCCCCATCTAGAAAATATGTTTGACAACGCTCTTGCTGTTCATCAAGTGTAGCGTAGTGCCGTTGAAACAAGCTGCTAATAAAATTTTACTGAATTACTGAAATTTTACTGCTAATGAAATAACTTAATTTTTTATGAATTTAATGAAAACGCCCAATTTAGGCGGCAGTGCACACATTTCGGTAATAGTGCAGGCGATTTCGAAAGTACGGCATAGTGCATTCATATGTTTAATCGCGGCACGATATTCGTCATATTGCAGCCATTTCGTCGTAGTGCAGGTTAAAGTGGCCCAGGTTCAGGGATGTTAGACATAGCGCACATTATTCGTCAGATCGTTTCAATTTCGGGGTGCCGCATGTAATTTAGTTTGGGGCAGGGCTGCGGAGTCGGAGTCGGAGTCAGAGTTGGAGTCGGTCGGAGTCGACAGTTCTGCCCAGTGCCCGGAGTCGGAGTCGGCCGGGGGGATCCAGGGCGTCGCACGTTGTGTCGTAGCGGAAAAGGAGGGATGTTGAGGAAAGAGGGGTTTGTCGGAGGATACGACAGAACGTAGCTGCGACGAGGCTTAAAGGGACACTCCCACCTTAACATTAGTTTTGAGTTGAGATAGCCAAATTGGTGGCCATGGCCTGCAAATACCGGTTTGGGCACTCACAACATCGACAAATGCTTTAATTCGGAGATATGGAATTTCAAACTTGCAGTTTTCGGATTCTAAGGGGCTAGTGCATTGGTATGCCCCCTTAGAATTTGTGACGTCAGCGGGGATCTAACGATTTTTAAATCTTTTACTAAAACGTTTGGTAGCACGCGGTGGTATATGCTGCTTTGCGCGCAACAAATGCCGCACTTTCAAATAAAGTCGCTAGGAACAGCGGAGATCCCAAAAAGTAAACAAAAGTAAAAGTCTAATATCTTGAAAACCGGTGAATATTTTTCGATGAAATTTGGTAGATATTCGTTTTCGCTCTTTCTGAACCGAGCGACATCACTTTCGTGCCAATTCATTAACTTTTTTGAAGGTGGGAGGGTCCCTTTAACCCGCGCACCGACGGGGGTCTGCACCAACTTAGTACCGACGGGGGGGGGGGCGGATGACCGCCCCCCCCTGAGATCTCGAGAACGAAGCAAGATAGCGACAAGCGGTAAACGGCATCGGATACGCACGGACAAGGTCTACAATTTTTACTGAGGTCATTTTCAGGTCAGGTTAGAGATGACGTCACAGGGGTCGAAAAAGTCAAAATGGCGGCGCTAGATATGGAGAGGGTTTTTCTCGAATAACTTGCGAAGTAGTCAAGATAGGAACAAACTAAGGGCATCATCGTGATCCTCTCGTCAATCCGCATCGAATGATATATATGTTGACCTCGAAAGGTCAAGGTCAAAGGTTGACCTCAGGTCACGTGACCTCGAGGTCATCATGTATATCATTCGATGCGTCTTGACGAGCTGAACACAATGAGACCATCCGCGTGGCTGTATCTTGTTCCTGTAAGGAGTTATTGGCAAAAAACCTTTGGTGACCTTTGATGACGTCACATGACCTTACAGCTGCCCAACAGCAAAACAGACCTCAAGGTAGTGAAGGTTGATCGTATGTGAAGTCATGTATGGTATATGAGGCCATTCCGACCCGTTTTAGTGGTAAAAACAGGGAGTTGATTTTTCCCCCATTGACTTATAATGGGGAGGTCGCGAAATTGACCTGACCTTAGGTCACCGACATCAAAATTCCGAGATATACAAATTGTAGCTACTAATGACCTAATAACATCCTGCGACTTTCAAAGGCCTCCGACATCTACTGTAGCTCTGGCACGGTGACAAAGTTGCAAAAAAATGACTTGAGGTTGGGTCATTCAAAGTGACCTGGTGACCTGACCTTAAAAGTTAGGAGGTTCAAACTTGCACACCATGTGTAAAATTGATGAGGGAATAGTCATACCAAATTCCGCGGCGGTAGCGGTTTTCCCGCTATCCGCGAAAAACCTCAGGGGGGGGGGGGGGCGGATATCCGCCCCCCCCCGTCGGTGCGCGGGTTAAATACCCGCTTTACTCGAGAATTTAAAATGCTACACGATCAGCTGATCCCGTAGTAAACGTCAGTAAGGTCGAAAACTCTATCACGCATAAAGGAACATTCGCCTTCCTGGTTTGCGAGCTTATGAAACAGCAAGGTCAAGCAAGTTCTCTGATTCTGAAGCTTTGTATTAACTGGGTGACTTGTGGTTGCTAACGCTCACGTGATTTGCCATAAAATTTGGGATCGATCACAGGAGATTCGTGGCTATAGGGCATCTAGAATCGATGCTTTAGAAGAAATGAGTTCCGAGAGTTTGAGGTCACAGAGAGGTAAGAAATTTGTAGATGGAGGTCACAATTGGAGGTTACAGAGGTCATCTGGGACACGTCAGGTCACAAAGGTCAACTTGGGGTCATCACAGAGCTCAATTGGAGACCACGGAGGTAATCTGAGACACGTCAGGTCACAGAGGTCAACCTAGGGTCATCACAGAGCTCAATTGGAGGTCACGGAGGTCATCTGGGACACATCAAGTCACAGAGGTCAACTTGGGGTCATCACAGAGCTCAATTGAAGGTCATTGGGGCCATCTGGGACACGTCAGGTCACAGAGGTCAGCTTGGTGCCATCAGAGAGGTCACTTAGAGGTCACAGAGGTCATATGGGACACGTCAGGTCACAGAGGTCAACTAAAGGTCATCAGAGAGCTCAATTGGAGGTCATCTGGGACACGTCAGGTCACAGAGGTCAGCTTGGAGTCATTAGAGAGCTCAATTGGAGGTCATCGAGGTCATCTGGGACACGTCAGGTAACAGAGGTCAACTTGGGGTCATCACAGAGCTCTATTGGAGGTCATGAGGGTCACCTGGGACACGTCAGGTCACAGAGGTTAGCTTGGGGTCATCATAGAGGTCACTTAACCCGCGCCCCGCTGGGGGGGGGGCAGAATCTGCCCCCCTCCCGTTTTTCGCCAATAACTTCTAAACGCGTTACGCCAGCGACGTCAAACTTTCAGTACCTTATCATACATCAATTTGACACGTTCCCTGAAAATTTGAGCGAAATCCGTCGGAAAATTTTTGAGAAAATGACGTTTTAGTGACGTCATGTTCGCCATTTTCGCCTCAAAAATCGCAAAATTTCAAACGCCGCTAACATCTTCATTTTTAAAGGGATCAAGACGTAACAAAAAAGGTTATACGTGATTCTACTTTGTCTATCAAATGGCTATCTCGGTTTTTTGAAAATTTTGGATTTTGGCCCATTTTTTTCAAAAAACCGACTTTTTTGGGAAAATAATTATAAAATCCAAAATTTTGAGTGTATCGAAAAAACCGGAATGTATATCAGAGAAGTGGTCTATGTGCACCTACATACCAATTTTGAGAAGAATCGGTTCAAAAATGTGGGAGTTATTCGAAATTTTATGACGTCACGACACACAAAATTTTTGAAAAATGAATTTTTTGGAAGTTCTAGACCTCGTACGGAAACAGAAATAGCACCATTCGACTCGCCGTGAAAAACTGCATCAGATAGACACCTTTTTAGGCCTTAACAACCAACTTCAAAATTTGACCTCACTTGACCTGACCTTGACCTGACCTTGACCTGAACTTCATCCAGAGGTGGTCCATATCACTAATTGAGTGTGCCTATTGAATTCTATGAATAAAATGACCCATAAAACATGTGTCGCATATACCCCTTTCTATATTTTGTTTTTGGTGACCTGACCTGACCTGACCTGACCCTGACCTTGACCTTTGAATGATATTGTGTGCAACGAATATTGTCTTGGTAGCCTAAGAACACGTTTTGGGCAATCAGTCTCAGTCCATTCTTCGGCAATTACGGTGCAAGGCCGATACTGTAGAAACTTGCATTTTGTACCCTTGACCTGACCCTGACCTGACCTCTGACCTACTTAAGCAAAAAAATTTAAGCTCTAAAGATTCGCCTCGTTGAGAGCTTTCGATTGCCGTTTTCCCCGTCTTTCTACGACCATCGGTTCGGAAGTTAGACAGGGGGGGCAGAATATGCCCCCCCCCCAGCAGGGCGCGTATGGCTGAATAGCCCAGCGGGGCGCGGGTTAAGTAACGCTACTCATCGATTGATCCCTTCAAAAACGACTTACTACACAACTTGCGACACGTCGCAGCTACGACGAGGCTTACGACGCTCTGGATCCCCCCAGCTGACTCCGACTCCGGAGTCGGAGTTATCGCTGCATGGCTCAACGTCATGCACCGCACCTGTTTGATTGACGATACTACACTCGAAATAAGATTATGTCGAAAAAATCCATTTTGCTGTTTTGGACGAACGTTTTCAGGGAAAGAAGCAGAAGACGGTGGGTGAATGCCCCAGAACCTTCTTTTTAATTCTGCATGTTATTTTTAATGCATATAATTCATAATATAGATTTGCAACGCAAAGCATTGGAAAGCATAAAGGATCGTTTCGGGCAAGATAAAAACATCTCCATAATGAACTTCAATATCATGATATGAATTTTTATACAGCCGCCCGGAGTCGGGAGTCGGAGCGGAGTCGATTTTTGAAGCCGGAGTCGGAGTCGGAGTCGGAGCCACCCTAAAATCCATCGACTCCTCAGCCCTGGTTTGGGGTATTGAATTAAAAACACCTTCTTTAGTTTTGGGGGTCAAAATCCAAAATTTTTGAAAACCCGGGATAGCAGTTTTGTAGCTTTGATATACACTTTTTTATCCTAATATCTTTTTTTCTGTATCTCTAAAACTGTAGGCGTGACAGCTCGTCCCGCAAAACCTTTTTTGGGTCGAAAATGGCAGAACATGACGTCACTCTGATGTCATTTGCGGCCAACCTATCACTGGCTCTGGAACAAATTTTGGTTTCAAGGTGTAAAATTGAGGCCAGGGGCGTAGCCAAGGGGGGCATAGGGGCCATGCCCCCCCCCCCTGGATCCCAAAGGGCCCCCATCGTGGTGTCATAAGTACGGTAAGGGGCACAATAAAAGTAGCGTAAGGGCCCCTCGGGGCACTCCACTGGGTTCGCGGGGGCCTTTCGGGCCTGAGACCTTGCCGCTAGGGCCCTCTTCATTGGTTATAAAAGGGCCCTTCGGGCCTGAGGCTTTGCCACTGGGCCCCTCGGGGCCCTCTCCATTGGGTTCGCAGGGGCCCTTCGTAATTTGAAGGTAGTTAAGCAAAAAACTACGTCATGAGATTAGGAAAATGTTGGGCCCCTTCGCTCACATGGGCCCCTTTCGGTCTGATTGGCTCCCTGAGGAAAATCCTGGCTACGCGCATGGCCCTGTCAGGCGTTCAGGGGCCCCTTGGGGTCCTTAACATGCTCAGAGAGTTTTCCTGTAGATCAGAGGACCCGTCACGCGCGCTCAGGGGCCTCTTCATGCACTTAGAGGGCCCTGTCGTGTACTCAGAGAGCCTTTCTGTGGCTTAGAGGGCCCCGTGAAGCGATCAGGGGCCCCTCCATGCGCTCAGGGGGCCCTGTCGTGTATTCAGAGGGTTTTTCTGTTTCTTAGAGTGCCCTCGTCAAGTTATCAGGGCTTACGAGGCTCTCATGGGCTGTAGGGGCCTTTGGCGGTCTGAAGGACCCTCAATGACCTACGGGGCCCTCAAGACCGCCTTCAGAACCGGCTGAGTGACTCTATGAAGCTATTCGTGGGCCTATCTAGCGGGGACCCATGGACTGCTTGCCCCTCAGTTCTAACAATTCTTTTCATTTTTTAAATATTTGTTTTTATTTATTTGGGCCCCCTCCAAAAAAGAGTGGATGAAATCCGATGACTTTTTTATTTTGAGGGGGTTTACCTTGGGCCCCTGTAACTAAGTTTGGCCCCCTCCTGGAGGAAATCCTGGCTACGCCCCTGATTGAGGCCCAGAGGGGTCGTGGAAGTTTCGTGGCTATATCTGCTATCATAGGCGGCGGAACGATTTGAGACAAGGGGGGGGGGCACCAGCTCAAGGAGCCAAACCTAGGGTAGGTACCCCCAAATCCTGTTTTCTCATCGGATTTAGGCCACTTATTTTTCGTCACAGCCCTGACACGATGATTTTTTTTTTTACTAAACGAAAATGGCAGTTCACTCCCGTATGTATGGTTAACTTTAAGCTGATCCTCAAGTACCTATGTGTTTGTCTCTTCCTTATTGTCGTTTGATAAATTCCATTTATCCTACATGTATCAAATTCCCAAGAAGCCATCGCAGTACTAATCAGTGGCGAATCCCAGGGGGAGGTCACATAGGTCATGACTTAGGGCCTGGGGTCACCACATGCCTGCCAGGAGCACCACAGGCCTGACAGCCGACAGGGGCACCACAGGCCCGCCAGGGGTACCACAGCCCTAGCAGGGGCACCACGGGCCAGTCAGTGGCACCACAGGCCTGTCAGGACTCAGGAGCACCAGCGGCCTAGCAAAAGCACTACAGGTCTTCCAGGGGCACCACAGACCTGCCAGGGGCACCAGAGGCCTGCCAGGGGCACTATCGGCTTCGCAGGGGAATCACCGGCCTCGCCAGGGCAGCACAAGCCTGTCGTTGGCATTATAGGGAGTCTTCTCCGTGGCCGAGTGGATAAAAGCGCCGGAGTTCGACGCTTAGCCGGAAATGAGAGCCCGGTTCAAGCCCCGGTGCGGGCGGCCACATTTAGCTCCTACGTGTAATGGCGTGCGTGTCTGTGGCAGTGGCCGCACAGAAGCCAGGTAACGTGAGTGAGCGGAGGGGACCGTGTCCAGTCGTTCGGGCACGTTGAACGTTCGGACAAAATCTGCCTTACAACTGGAATTGCGCGATCGGGTGGTGGGGTCAGGGTCAGCACAACAAGCTATGCTTAGTGCGGGCTCTGATTCCTCAAATCCACCCATTCGGACTAAATTTATAAAAAAAGGATTGTCAGGGGCACCACAAACCTGTCAAGGGCACCTGCCTTCTAACAGGGGCACCACAGACTCGCCAGGGGCACCACAGACCTACCAAGGCCCAGGGACACCACAGGCCTGTCAGGGGCACCACGGGCCTGTTAGGGCCCATGGGCACCTAAATCATGTCAGGGCTCACCGTAGGCTTGTCAGGGGCAGGGTAGGTAGGTACCACAGTCTTAGGGGCACCAGCGGCCTAGCAGGGGCACCAGTCATCACATGACTAACCAAACATAAAGAAAGAAAAAAAACTGAAAATAGGGCACCACCAAAATTAAGTGGCCGAAATCCGTTGAGGTTTTAACTTTGGGTATAGGTAGGAGCATCACTTCGATTCATGACCCTCCCTTGGAGTTTTCCCGAATCCGCCCCTGGTACTAATACATCAAATTTAAGGGGGGCACCTTGCTATTGGTGCCCCCCTTGCAGAATTCAAGGGGGCACGGTGCCCCGGTGCCCCCCCCCCGTTCCGCCGCCTATGTCTGCTATACCGTATGAAAAGGAAAGGGGGCCGTTCCGCCCCCCCCCCCACAACGGGGCGCGGGTTAACCCGCGAGTTGCTGGGGGGCGTTAAACGCCCCCACTTTTTTCACCGGGGGTCTCAAGACCAGCTGAGCCCCATCGTGACCGTGAACCGGCGGACAATACCCGGGCGTGACGCGAAAATTTCTAGAAAGGAGTAACGCCTGCCGGCGGCGTGATTCCCGTCGCTAGCCTGGTATGTGACGAGGTGGCCGAGTGGTTAAGGCGTTGGACTGCTAATCCAATGGGGTCTCCCCGCGTGAGTTCGAATCTCATCCTTGTCGATTTTGATTGCCAAGGCGAATTAAAACAAGACAAAAACATGGACAATAATTGGGCATCCACATCCCACATACTGATAGTAGTCGACAATCGTTCTGGGGAGAAGTGACAGCCCCAGCTTGTGGGTTTGTGACAGCCCCAGCTTGTGGGTTTGACGAAGCCAGACACTCCGGAAGGATAGGTTGACAGACCCAATGGGGGGGGGGGGATGACCGACCGACTGAGGCGGGGGGATGGGGGGGTCACATCCCGCAGGATCGGTCAGTGAGAGCCGCGCCGGGTCAGGCGGATTCGCTGGTGTCGGACCGGTTCCGCCGGTTGGACGGGACAGGGGAGATGCCACGCTGGCCCCCGCGCCGGTGCACCGAACGGGACCGGTTGGCATTGGCAGTCGGCATCGTGGCGACTTTTTGCCGCAGCAAGAGAGCAGCTACTAAGAGGTACACGACAGTTTCCGCGGCACGAGCGACAACGTACCGATGAAACATAACAAATACATTATGGTACAGACTGACTTGCAATAAGAATAAAAATAAGAATGAATCATGAATAAGAATAAGAGCGTCATTTCTTTTGAAGTGAACTTGACAGTTGTCAGACACAAACAGGGATAGCATCATAATTTGTCGGCCACCTTTTTCATACAATGGCTAGCCAGACATGTGCACGGATCCGAGAAAATAGATCTCGGAGCTGACCCCATGGATCTTGATCCTTGATCCGATGGGATCATAGATCCAACTCTCATTTGTCCTGACATCCATCGGGATCATAGATCTGAGCCTATGTTTTTGCCTAGATATCCGGTAAGATCACATATCCTTACTAAATTTTTGTCAGCATAGGAGTATTCAGAGAACACTTGTAACCATAATCGTAATGGTTCTGTTCAGAGATATTATGTGATTGCACATAACAATTCATGGTTTTGTGGCAGATATTTACATGGAATCACATAGCAACATGGTTTCACAGGTTGCATATGGTGGGGTCCACTCGAATCATAGATCCCTCTTCTTGATTTATCGTCAGATCCAATGAGATCATAGATCCAGGATATGTATTTTGCACGTAGGATCCCGCTGGATCATATAATCCTAGCTTATCATTTAAGGTGAGATCCACTGAGATCATAGATCTATCACTCGGATCCATGCACATTTTTGTGGCTAACAACACCAGATCAGACATAACAGCTCCTTAGCACGATACCAATATATTTATATTCCGGACATTCAATTCGCCAAAAAATATGGCATGGTATCTTGCAAGACAGGTAAATGCACGAGCACTAGTTTCTGCTTACCTTCCTTGTCACAGTCCACCTTGGCCATGAGCACGCGTTTGGAGTCGAGTTTCTTGGCCACCAGGTCGGCGCCCTCGTCCCAGATGGGCTCCAGCATGTTGCTGAAGCGGCACCAGTCGGCGTAGAAGTTGATCAACACCAGATCTGTGGACCCTGGACGCCAGCAGCACTCGTCAGTGGCCAGCTGTAGACTTACGCTCAATGGAGCTCAGTCAATATCCTATCCATCCTGCATGTATCGATGGGTCTGTTCCAGTCGCACTTCCTAACACCTCTTAACTCCTCCAAGATTGCTTCCCTGCTCCAGTGGCAGCTCTAGCCCCTACAAAGCCAAGAGGGCCCTGCTCCAACCTCCTCTATCTTGCTCTTGGAGGTGTTTAGAGGTGTTAGGAAGTGCGACTGGAACAGACCCAATGTAACTATGCATGTATGTGTGAATGTATGCAAGTCCAGTAGCTCAGCTGGTAGAGACTTGGACTGCCAGTGGTGAGGGCCAAAGTTCGACTCGCTCGGCCATTAAAGATCGAGGAGTGCTGATGAGAATAGTATGGGGTTGGTGGAGCAGCCGCAGCCAGTTGAAGTCTGCTGAGAAGGATGAACTGTGCCCAGAGTTGATGGACACTCTAGACCTAGCATCTAAATATTCTTGAATAGTCGGATTGCCGATCAGGCAGGGATCGGACCTACACAACTATGGTTCTGCTTAGCATAAGTTGGGTGCTGTCAATTTGCCCATTCAAACAATGAGCTAAATTTACAAGTAATTCGAAAAGAACCTGAGTGGATAAAAAAATTTCCTGAGCTGCAAAAAACATAGGTGGAAGTTATATACCTATTCAATGCACCTACCATAGGTATATCACCCAACTAAAAAATAGTGAGAAGACGTGCACAGTGATCAGACTTACCTACAACTTTGTCAAAGTTGTTTGCAGTCAGCTGAAGGGCACCACCAGCTGCAAATTTCAACAGTCCCAGCAGGGGCTGCAAAGAAGGAAAACAATTTATAGCAGGGTGGCATCTGCCAGCATTTTACATGACATTTAACACTTTTAAAAATTAAAACAGTAGCTAATTAATCAGTTCAGTGTCATCAGTACGTGTTGGCTACCTACTTTACATGAATTAGTCACCAGAATATGTATTCCAAGGGAGCCACTCTTGTCAATGTTCTTTTTCACACACATTGGTGACCTCTCAGTGATGCAATTTCCCAAAAACTTGCCATATGGTCTTATCTCATTAAAAAAAGTCCAGAAAAGTTTAGAAGTCTAGTAACAAAAGCAGTCCTTTGGAGAGCATCCAGCTGCTCCTAATCCAGAGGACTTTTTGTTGTCAGAATTCAGAAGTGACTAATTATCTGCAAGGGTGCAAAATGCTCGCACTGCTGGATGCTGGTGCATGGCTGTGACATGGATGAAGTATTCCTGGATAGGACACTCCCTATTCCCCAACACTAGCGCCGGCGACCAAGCGGCCGCCCTGGTGGCGGAGCTCCGAAACATCGGCGGCGAGTGCGCCGGCGGCCGCCGCATTGGCGTGCGTGCTAAAAACGCGGTAATGGATGGTGAAATTAGCGAACTTTAGCTCATAAGACACGATTTAAGAGACTTCACACATATTTTAAGTTCTTTCTTATAATTATTATGGCTCCATTTAGTCACTATCACATACGGAATCATTACCTGATGCCCATAAACTGAGCCGGTATTCTTGACTTGCCGATGCAATTTATCATCAAATATCATCGTTCCTCGGCAGTCAAACAAGTTCCTATTGATGATTTAATACAAATATCAACTTATTTTCATGTTATCGCATAAAACTTCACTTTATTCTAACATTGGCTCTTCGGCTGTAATCACGAACCCTCACTTGTCAGCAGAATTTAAGCAACTTCTTATATCAAAACTGGGAAAAGAATATTTCCATGACATTCCTCAACACCTGTTCTACCAGGTTCACAAAAATTTTCATCAAAATCGGTTACAGGTAAGTAATAAACGACAAAAGTATACAAAAAGACACGCTCCGCCCATAGCCCGCAATGCTAAAATAACGCCAGCGCCCTCGCCGTCGGGAAATCCGCCGCCGCCGCCGGGTGGTCGGAAAATCGGCGGAGTGTCCAATCCAGGAATACCTAATCCATGGCTGTGATTAAATTTGAAAAATATCATAGCCTTTAGAAAAAATGTACATATGGTCAAATCGGTGGCTTTGGGCTCGGATGCCCCCTAAGCAGTGCTTGTTGCAAATGACACCAACCAACTACCGGACCATCAGGTTACCTGGTGATAAGCTATATCAAACATTTATGTTACCAAATGTAGATGGTGGCATGATCCTCCCAGGTCTAAAGCATGACCTTTTAGCAGGCTTAGCATGATCTTTTCTTGCCAGATTCTACCTGGCTAGTAATAGAAAGGTGGGTGGGTCAAACAACTTGTGAGTTTACATGCTACTAACTCCCTGCCACTGGGCACAAAGTTAGGAAACAGACATGCTACCAGCTGGCCTGCATTTAACGTAACCTAACCTTTAACCCGCGCCGAGGCGCCAACCTCGCCAGGCAGGGGATGTCTCAACACCCCCCTCCCCGTCTAACTCAGCTCCTGGGCCACGTAGTGACACACGGTAAGCGGCATTCGAATGAGCGTTAAAAAAAATAATTAAGAAAATTATTCAATCAAGTACCAGGACCTTCATCATCATCGAATGCTTTGAAGTTTTACAGATAAAAATTATATCCGACTTACCAGAAAGATGATGATGTGAAAAGTATTAAACATTTTGCGTATAAATCGAAAGTATTGTATGCGTGATAACGCGAAAAAAATGATGCCGGCACCGGATGCGACTGATGTTACTGACAGCCAGCCGCCACGACATCGAAATGCACAAATTTGGGTCAAGTTAAAGGCTACCTCACATCAGTACAAAATGAAATCTCAAGCTACTAATTAGAAGTCAAGAGAAACGTCTCTGCATCTAGCGACATTTTGCTCGCCCTAGATGTAAATCTTGCCTCATGCTGTTAGTGATGTAATTTGTGCGTTATGTTTAGCCAGATATAAAAATAACACCAAATTTCCAGCCCCAAATACAAGTCAGTCAGTCTATCAGGAACTCAAAGTGAAATCAGTTTTAACGCGGTTTTAATGCATATTCATATACTCGTAATCCTATAGATCAATCTTGAACGAAACAAAAAGACAATGCCTAATTTTCTGTATTTCCTAACCCAGTTTCGGCATTACCCCGCAGTCAGCGGGAACTTATCACACTGGTTTTACGCAGGGCTGTCAAATAGAGTTGCAAAGTTT
This sequence comes from Amphibalanus amphitrite, assembly GCF_019059575.1. Classification (NCBI taxonomy): domain Eukaryota; kingdom Metazoa; phylum Arthropoda; class Thecostraca; order Balanomorpha; family Balanidae; genus Amphibalanus; species Amphibalanus amphitrite. The sequence continues at coordinate 71,442 of NW_024883393.1, forward strand.
TCCCAATGGGCTGCTACCGGCACCGCCCCGCCCCACAAAAATTTTCTGGGATACCGGCATGCTACCACGCCCCAAGCAAAAAAAACCGCCAAATTACCGGCATACCGGTAATTTGGCGGTAATTTTAATACGGCATATGGAACTTTTACCACAAAATGTATTTTGCAGTGGCTAAGATTGCTGTTATTACAACTCAATAGCCTCTTAGTGTCCAAAGTTTGAATCATATGCTGATAATTTTTTTGTGTGCAAAATCAAAAATACCGGCATGCTACCGGCAAGACATGTCAGATACCACGAAAAAACCTGCGGTAGTGAAAAATTACCGGCATGCCGGTAGTGCGGTAGGGAAATTTTGCAACTCTACTGTCAAAGAGCTATGCATACAATGATAATAACGAATTGTAATTTCGCCAATTATTTTTCTCACAGCAACGCCAGGTGAAGTGAAGCAGATTTAAATCTCAAGCTAGAGAAATCTAACAAAAGTCTCAGTTTTTCACTTAGGTGAAAGTAGCGCACGTAATACAAAACACAACGCATATATACTGCGCATATACTGCGGGTTTTACACTGTTAAGCTAAAGGCTAAATTACACTGCATTTCCAGTGCCTGGGGGGCACACCATAATAGAGATGAACCTAGGGTACCCCCAAATCTAGTTTTCTCACCGGTTTTAGGCCACTTATTTTTCATCCCTTGGCTTTTTCAACAAAAAAGACAACATTTGCAAAAAAGTGTGGTAGGTATTCCGTCTCAAAGCTGTGGGGGCATCGCCCCCACGGCCCCAGAGTTTGGGGGCAAGCTGCCCCCACTGCCCCCCGGCTTCCGCGCCTATGATGCTCCCTATTTTATCAATGATGAGGTATCCGTATATAAATAAGCAAATGAATAAATAAAACTTGCTCAATTTGTCTATTTGTGACACCAGTTCTACAGAGTGTTCAGGTCTAGATCCAGAATCTGTCAGTAAAATGCTGAATATATAGTATCACCAACTTATGAACATGCCGCTGTCGGCCCGACAGGCCCGACAGCCAGCCGACCTCGGCTAAGACTCTGATGGCTATCGGCGATCCTCGAACAGTAGCGGCGGAACACCTTCAATAAAGGGGGGGGGGCACCGCCGACTTTTGGTCCCATTCTTTCCATGCAACACCCATAGGGCTAATGTTAAAATGCCAAAATCAAAGGGGGCACTGTGCCCCGGTGCCCTCCCCGTCCCGCCGCCTATGGGCAATGTCCTCGAATGAGGGGGATCTACGGGTGTCCGCCTAGCGTTAGACCACCCCGCTGTACCTACATACAGCCGGGTACGTTGTGCCAACGTCGGTATCTCCGCATGGAAGACCAGCGAGCCCTCCGAGTCGACAATGGGCCGATGTGGGCCCGACATCAAGCCTCATTCATCGACGTTCACCAGCCGTTACTCAGAGCTCGGGTCGATAAATGCTGGACGTGTGCCGACACCGGCCCGACGCAGCCCCGCCATTAACCCTGTGTCCGTCTACAGTCACCCGTTGTGATTACCGGTGGTTTGCCGACGACCGCCCGACATCCATCCGCGATTCCTCCGCCGCCTGTCTACAGCGGCTTGATGTCGTAGTAGTCGTACCGATGTCAGCCTTGTATGTGCCTGCCGATGCCTGTCTGATGTCATCCCGTCGGGTTTAGCGAGTGAACAGATGTCACGCCGAGGCAAACCCGATAATCATCAAACATAAACGCACTCTTTGCCGACAATATCCTCAATCATGCCGAGGACCCTAGTAAAACACCATACAGGGGTTGGTGTTTGTTTATTTTTCCAAATAAACAAACATAGTCGAACTATTCACGAACAATTGTGTTTGCGAACAAATGACGCCATCGGCCAATTTTGAGTGATTTGAGTGAAAAAGCGAACAGAACATGCAGCCTGAAACACATTTCGCACAAGTTTCTTTCGCAAACAGCTAAACGTCGTACCAATGCCATAAAAAGCGCTGCTGAAGAGCAGCGCTATTTCTGATGCGTTATTTTTCACGAACAACGTTAAGTCTTAAGTCGCCAGAGACGTCTTTGTCTCTTTATGATACGGAAACGCGTCCTTTTGGGTGGGGGTAGCGTCAATCTGGCTTCGTTCTTTGAACGGGTTCCGTCTTCCGTCTTCGTCCTTTTATGATAACCAAATTCCGTCTAATCTCAGAAATGACGGAGCGTCCCTCCGTTCTTTTCTTTATAAGAGTGGCTACAGTTTGCAAACGTTCATGAACTGTTCGCAAACACGGTGAATGCACTCATCTCAGAGAGTGCTTATCTCAATTTGGAGTAACCAATAGCCAATAGATATACCTAGTATAGGTACCTACCAAATCAGTTCCAAATAATGTTGAACACAATGGGCAGTTTCAACTACAGTTCCAAATCGATCTCTTATGGTACCAAATGCATCGCCGCCCATGTGAACATTCGGAACCATTTGGGCCGCTTCTGGAACTCAATTGGTTCTCACTTGGGAGTTGGGTACTGCCGGACAGCGGCGGATCCACCCGGCGGCGGGGGATCCACTCGGCGATCACCTACATGACAAAAAGGCAAAAGACAAAAAGTCAAGTGTCGAAAAGTCAAAAGACAAAAAGTCAAAAAGATAAGAGTCAAATGGCAAAAAGTCAAATCAGCTTAACCCATTTATGCCCAGGAATATTGACCATCATGAAAATCGATGAAATCAAGATATGTTACGCTTCTACCAGGGCCTTGCATGGAATCGAAAATAATTTTTGCCGGCAGCAAAAGTTTTTCGAGAAAAACGTAAAAAACGTGCGTTGCGAAATCGCAACGAAGGGCACACCGGGCGCCATCAGCGTTGCGAAAACGCAACGACGGGCACATCAGACGGACATAAAGTACACTAAACCGCCGTATATGCTAGTTTGTTTTAATATATATTTCACCAACCGTTGAAAAATATTGCTTGAGAATGCGGAACCCACATCCCTCATGCTTTATTACCCGCCTAAGAGCCTCAATGAGGGAGCATAACTTAAGGGTTCGCGAACGGGGAGATGGCAACAAACGGTCATTATCAACAACAATTGTCCATTTAAAGTACCTAGTGGTCGGCACGTACCCTGGGCGGTGCTTTCTTTTTGGAAGTTAGACAGAGCCATTAGCCCATTACCCTCTCATACGAGAACCCCAAACTGAAAACAATTTAACCGAGGATTGGGAGTCAACCAGTGCCTCGCCTAAGCGCCTATCCGCAATACCATTGTTAACCACCCGCCTAGGAGTAAAGACAAATTCAAATGCAGGGTAGTCGTGCACACTCTTATCAAAAAATGAACCTATCCGGCTTTCACAAATTACCTGCGTAAGGCGTAGAGCGTCATAACAACTCGGCTTAAAGTGTCTCCCAGCACCCATTTTATCACTTTTACACCTAATCCAAAATTTTCATTGTCCCACTCTCAGCGACCTTCACACTTGTAACCTCTTTCTCGAGACAATGCCAGGGCAGACTGGTGATTCGACGCAGTTCACACTTTCCAAGTGTTTCGTCAATCCGTCCTTTCCATCTTTAGGATAGTAGAATCCTTCTCCATGCCTCAACCTTTGTTTCGAGCTGGACGGGCAACTAAGTATATCGCATTCGAGCAGCTCCCATAGGAGCACAGGTCTGTAGCCGGATACAGAAAGTGCTTGGGAAGGGGGGGGGGCTGGTTCATGGGTGGCCTGGATGGATGGGCTCAGCCTCGACGATTCACCATGCCCGCTCAGACCAATGTTTTCCCTAATTCCAATAATGCTTCTAGCTCTAAAATGGTCTGATTAGACAAAAGGCCTACCCTCAGTAAACAAACAAGCAATGCTTCACATCAACCACCTTATCAATCCGTGCAAACCATGAATTCTAAAAATAATCTATTATTTTCCAGACGCCCTCATCACTCCTGCCGAAGGGGTCTGTTGCCCCCCCCCCCCCCGAGGGGGCATATCCCACATTTGCCGCTTCTGGGAGTTATCTTTTCTAACGTAAGGGCCAGCGGATTGCATCCAGAGAATGACAATGCCTATCTGTCGTCTGATACCAGACTACGTACCCATTAGGGGAGAGCGGGGCCAGTTGAAACACGGGGTCAGATGAAACATGGCTTTATTTTCAACAGTATGCAACATATGGCGTTGCCGACACCACTGCGCATCCGCGCTCGACCACTTTCTTTGTCAACGGCGTTTGGGCGGCAAACGGACGGTAATTTTGATTTGACACTTGTTTTTGTGTTTTTGAGGGGCGTTTGGAAGAAATCGTTTTTATGAATATTTTGTGATATCTCATATACCTTTGTTTGCTGAAAGAAGAACTCCTGGCTCCGGAATAACACCTTATTTGGCCCTTCATTCAGCATGATGCCGTCCCTCCAGCTCGTTTGACATGTGCTTTACGGCGCGTGCGAGATGGCGGGAGCGGATGGGGTCAATTGAAACGCTTCTCTGAGGGTCAGTTGAAACAGGGCCACAGGCCGTTTCAATGGACCCCGGTGACCTTTGCAATGGTTATTGTTCAGGGGCTGTAAACATTAAAGGAAATAGTCCACCTTTGAAATGAGCTTTTACATAGGCGTAGGAACAGGGGGGGCCAGGTGGGCAAGTGCCCACCCACTTTTCGAGGTGGGGGGGGGCAACCATGTGTTTTGGCCCACCCACGTTTTACTCGAGGCCCCTCGTCTCGATTTGAGAGGACGTCGTCACCTTCGAGAATAAACAAACTCCGTAAAAATAAGTTCCACGAATCCCCACGCACGGACTCCAAGGGGCCGTGATGGATCCAAGGAGGCCCTCTGTTCATACTTGTCAGTCGAAGCCCCTGAGACTGATGGCCTGAGAGGCCCTAGTGGATCTGAGGAGGCCCCAATATCCACACTGGTCTGGGGAGGCCCCTGACACTGGCAGTCTGGGAGGCCCCTCTATCCACACTAGTCAGGTGTCTGAGACTGGTGGTCTGGGAGGCCCCTCCATCCACACTAGTCAGAATAGGCCCCTGACACTGGCGGTCTAGCCGAGGCCCCCTACCCTCACTAGTCAGAGGAGGCCCCTCTATCCGCAATAGTCAGATGAGGCCCCTGAGATTGATGGTCTGGGAGGCCTATCCATCTACACTGTAGTCAGAGGAGGCCCCTGAGACTGATGACCTGAGAGGCCCTTATAATCACACCATGCAGAAGAGGCCCATGAGACTGATGGACTGAGAGGCCCTTCTATTCATACTGGCCAGAGGAGACCCCCAAAACTTTCGGTCTAGGAGGTCCCTCAATCCGGCACCAGCCAGAAGAGTCCCCTGAGACTGATGGCCTGGGAAGCCCTTATATTCACACTAGGCAGAGGAGGCCCCTGAGACTGATGGTATGAGAGGCCCTCATATTCACACCAGTCAGAAGAGGCCCCTGAGGCTGATGGCTGTGAGGCCCTTCTGTTCATATAACTGGCCACTGGAGGCCCCTGAAAGCGGTGGTCTGGGAGGGCCCTCTATCCACACTAGTCAGAAGAGGCCCCTGAGACCGATGGTCTGAGAGACTCTTATATTCATACTGGCCACAAGAGGCCCCTGAGACTGATAGTCAGAGAGGTCCACTCCTAATGAATCTGAGGGGGCCCTCTATCCACATTTACACTTTTCTAGGGAGGCCCCCAAGACTGATGGTCTGAGAGGCCCTTTTATTTATACTGTCCACAGGAGCCCCCTGAGATTAATGGTCTGAGAGGCTCTTCTATTTATACTAACCAGAGGAGGCCCCTAGGATTGATGGTCTAACAGGCCCTTCTATTTATACTAGCCAGAGGAGGCCCATGAGACTGATGGTCTGAGAGGCCCTTCTATTCAAACTAGGCAGATGAGGCCCCTGAGAATGATAGTCCGAAGAGCCATGCGGCGGCAACTGGCCGTGGCCATATTACGGCTCGGTAGGGCCCCACAGAGCTCATGAGAGCACCTCAAGGGCTCCTAAGTAGACACGCTTATCCCCATAAGGATGCCACGACGGCTTCTGAAGGCTCCTTGTAGGCATCTAAGGGCCCTTTCCGGCCTCTAACGGCTCCACCCGCCTGTGGTGGCTCCACGCCAGTGTTTATGAGCGCCACACAGCGGCGCCTTTGAGGGTCATACTAGTGTCTCTTAGGGCCCTATATCGGTGGCTCTGGGGGCCCCACACCGGCGCCTCTGTGGGCCACCACACCTGTGCATCTCAAGGCTCTATAGGTACATTTGAAGGACCCACACCGACACCTCTGAGGGCCCCACACCAGTATCTCGGAGCTCTGAAGGCCCCCAGTGACTCCGAGGACTCACCGGCTCCTGAGAGCACCATGTTGATGTCTAACGGCTCCACAAGGCCACTGAAGGCACCACACAAGCTCTCACTGAGCTCTAATGTCCATGTACCGGCCTCTGAGCGATTTAAGCCAGCGCATTCATAGCTCCACACCAGCAATTGTAAGAGCTTCACACTGAAGTATCTGAGGGTTCCACACCGGTGTCTCTAAGGGCCACATACCGGCATCTCTGAGGGCCCCATACCGGCGTCTCCGAGGGTCCACATCTGGTGGGCACCCATCAGCGACTGAAGGTCCCACACTGTCGACTCCGAGAGCCCCATCTGCGTCTGGGAGCACCTCTAAGTCTAATCTCTAAGAACCACAGCGGCTCCTCCGTACGAAAGATGGGCGTCTGCATGCCAAAGGGGAGCGGTTCTGAGACAGTAGGGCACCTACGTGCAATAGAGGGGCGCCTATGAAGCCCATAGGGGCGCCTCAATGCGAAAGAGGGGCGCCTCTGAAGCCTACATATATGGGCGTCCACATGCAATAGAGATCTGCAGACTGCAATTGATCAATGCCATGGGGCCTGGGGGTGCATTCATAAGAAACAGGAGCGCCGGCATGGCAAAGAGAGGCGCCTTCAAGTGTCCATAAAAGAGAGACGTCTATGATAAGCGCACATTGTATGCGACAACGGGGCGACTGTGGGACATATAGGGATGTCTCTGATGACTATACATAGGGCGCTTATATGCCAAAGAGGGCGCCTATGAAGCTAATGGGGGCACCTGGGAAACGAGGAAGACATTTGTGTAAGGGTTTTCAGGGGTCATGCGCCGTTTGCGGCAAATAGATTCTAAAAAAATCGGAGGGGAATAAGTTTTAAAAATGGTGCGCGGACTTTCCGCACTGTTCGCTTAAGCGGTTACGCCCCTGGGTACATCTGCCCGAGCTCAGAAGCTAGATTTGGAGGTCATACTTGAAAGCAGCGAGCAGGACGAGGCAAAAGTTGGAGGCCCCTGAAAATAGGAGGCCCCCTGGAAAAGGAGGCCCCTTGACAGGGTGGCCCACCCACTTTTCATGACGTTCCTACGCCCGTGAGCTTTTAAACTGAAATAGTAGTTTAATAGAGCTCAATTTTGACCCCTTTTTCTCCAGCCTTTTGCTTGAAAGCACACTATAGCCTGAGATATTTCTCATTTTCCTCATCCGCCCATTTTACCATAGTCTATGTACGTTATGTCACCTATTATGAGGAACTTTGCACTTTTAGCTTTCCAACGACCTATTGAATGTAGCATTTGGAGAAGTAAACCGGACAAAATATCTCCTTAAGAAAGTGGCCTTAAAGAGGAAAACATCCCATTGTTAAGGATAGGTGCAATTGACCCCATGGGCTGGTTCAATTGACCCTCGCATCGGGGTCATTTGAAACGGGCGTAGAGCTGTTTTATAAGCATGCGTTTGGCAGCAAAATATGTTTGAAACATAATTTTACATATCTTAAAATAAAGCCAAAAGAGCATATTTTTTCATGGCATTGGGCATTTTTCGATATGACAACTAGATCTCGCTGTGCATGTCAATATATAAAAAGTGGTTCAACTGGCCCCGCTCTCCCCTATTTCGTACAAAGTAGATCCAATTTTCAAAGTACCTGGCTATCTCTCAGCTCCGTTAGCATCGCCGAGCGTTTGATGCAGGTCCTTTTCCTACCATGCGATTTTCAGATGCTCGAAAACCCATTGCTCGAATAGCCCGATAATCTGCGAGAAAAAGAAATGAGTGTTTGATAGCTGTTTAACCCTCGCACGACCAGGCCATTTCTCATAACACGAACGACCAGGGGGGGGGGGTTGTTACGCCCCCCCCCCCTGGCGTTTCGAAACGGAAGGTCGTAGAGCTTAGCGGAAAAAAACCAACAGATTGCTCTCAACGAGATCTCGCGATTGGTGGTATATTTTTTGGTCCTAGGTCAACATTTGACCTACTTATGACCGGTCAAAGGTCAAATTTTCCGAAAAAATCAAACTTTTTCAACTTTCTGCGGCGATTGCGGCAAAACGGTAGAAGATATCGACTTGAAACCTTCACTATCGTGTTCCTTGATCAATTCTCTATCGTTTGGTATGTATTTCGTTTCCCTAGCTCTAAAAATGGCGCGTTGGGAGCGCCGGAAGTCGGCAAGGTCACAGTCGGCGGCAGAAATTCGAAAAATCAAAATTTAAATTTTTGAAATCTGATTGTATTTTTTGATTTGGGAGGTCCATTTGCTCCCTATAGAAGCTAATATTGCTGCATATTCCCATTGAGGTGACAAGAATTAGCAAAATAGTGGTTCGGGCGCTTTTCAAAAATAGTACCGGACGCTGTTCCTCTTGTGACGTCATAGCTCCGTGACCTGACCTGACCCGGTCAATTTTCTTGCACCACACGATAGTCAATGCTTGCCCCAACATGCATGGGAAGTTTCATCATGATCCATCAAACAATGTGGGTATCACCGGCAGAAAACCTAGGGATTCGGCGCACACGTTTGGTAACTGTCGGCCGGAGGCTGTACCTCTTATGACGTCATAACTCCGTGACCTGACATGACCCGATCAATTTTTTTTCGGCAAAAGATGCGCAAAGGTTGCCCCAGAGGGTATTGAAAATTTCAGCCCGCTACGACAAGCCGTTTAGCGTGCACTTCGAAAAAACCTCAGGGGGGGGGGGTTGATACACCCCCCCTAGGCGTTCTAGGGTTAAGTGAGTTAATGTGAAACGTGTCGCAACATTCACGTGCAAATGCACCTTGCACTTTACATACCTACACATCCCTCACGACTATAAAACGAGAAAGAGAGAGAGAGAGAGAGAGAGAGAGAGAGAGAGAGAGAGAGAGAGAGAGAGAGAGAGAGAGAGAGAGAGAGAGAGGGAAGGAGAGAGAGTTGGGGGAGCGTGGAAGAGAGGGAGGAAGATTGGGGAGAGAAGGAAAGAACCCACACCGTATCTCAAGTGAAGTCTATTTGATGTTCCTATACTTCCGCTGCCCTGCCAATTTGCCCCTCGTTGCGTTTTCGCAACACCCCTGTCTTTCCGATGTGCCCAACGTTGCGTTACCGCAACACGACTGTAGTCATATTTGAAAATAGTCACAAACCCTATTTGCAGCATAATTTGTTAATAAAATGTATATTCTAGCTATTGTAGGGACTCTGCAGAATATGTTCACACATTATTCATTACGATATAATTAATCACTTAATCTACTTATTTTGGTTTTCGTGACGTCATCACTGACGGGACCTTTGACTTCCCTCTGGGAGCTCTGGACGGTAAGTTACCGGCCGCACAGACTTGTAACTGCGTAGCATCATGCGCAGATCCATGCTAAACGCGCTGAAACTTGTCTCATCGGTGAGACGTTATTATACACTTCTCAAGATTTGATCACGTCGACGCTTGCTTGTGTTGCGAAAACGCAACGAAGGGCGTAAATGGGTTAAAGCGAAAAGACAAAAAGTCAAAAAGGAAAAAGTCAAATAAGCAAAAGTCAAAAATGCAAAAAGTCAAATGCAAAAAGTCAAAACCGCAAAGAGTGAAATATATGAATTGTACGATTTAACGAATTCGATTTAGACGAAGGTCTGTGACCGAAATATCATCAATTCATTAATAAATAATCATTTTCATTTCTTTGCTCATTTTCCGAGGACATATATTCTAATGATACTTCCTACATTTATTATGCTCCTCGCAGCAGCTCTCAACGATATACGAAAGTCAAATAAGCTTAAAGTCAAATGTAAAAAAGTCAAAAAAGCTATAAGTCAAAAATATACCTAGAAGTCAAATGTCAGAAAGTCAAAAGCAGAAATTCAAACGAAAAAAAGTCAAAGACGCTAAAAGTCATAAGGAAAAAAGTCGAATACAAAAAGTCATTTACAAAAATATTAATTGCATGAGACTTAACCCTCGCCGGACCTATTGGTTTTCTACATACGCGCCGGCCGAGGGGGGGGGGGGCGGGTACGACTCCCCCCCTCGCCGTTTCGCCCCTGGTGGAGCTAGCGCGTCGCGGAAAAAACGAGCGTGTGCGCCGTTACGAGACGCAGAGATTGGTACCCGATTTTAAGGTCCTAGGTCAACCGGTGACCTCTGAGGTCAGGTCAAGTGCCCCAGGGTACGGTTCAGTTTTTGGTGAATAACTTCGCAACAAACGGCCGCAGAGCGCCGATTTTGGCAGCATCGTGTTCGCCTCGCTCAGGCGCGTCGAATGATATACTTTTTGTCCGGGTCAGGTCAACTTTGGGTGTTGACCTCAGGTCAAGGTCAGGTCAGCACCCCCAGGTCACGAAGTTGGTCGAAAGAGGTCATGTCGCATATCATTCGATTCGGCAGGCCTTCCTGAGTCCATTGGTGCCTTTCCCGACTCGCTAGCTCAATTTGATCAAGAGTTATTGACGAAAAACTAATTTGACCTTGATGACGTCATAAATGACGTCACGCAAGGTCAACATTGCAAAAGTGACGCATCTAACCTTGCAAGGAGTGCATCAAATCACGATTCTGTGTGCTTGAGATAGTTGGAGATCGTTCCCGGCGCCAGAATAGCAGTTTGAACTTTTCCCCATTGACTTATAATGGTGAGGTCACGAAAATGACCTGACCTCATATGACCTTTAGGAAAAATCCGAGATATACAAGTTGTGGGACTCATAATGGATACTAGATCCTGCAAGTTTCATTTCCCTGTGACATCTCCTCTGGCAGTGAGGGCGTTGCGAAGTTGCGACATCTGAAGACCGTGCAGAGGTTCACTTATGACGTCATAGGTCAGTGACCTGACCTGACCCAAAAATGCGGTTGGTGTCAAAAGATCTGGCTTGGATCAAAGGTCAGGTATGCCAAGTTTCAGCTCTCTATCGCCAGCGTGTTCGGAGCTATCGCGAAAAAAACCCTATGGGGGGGGCGGCACCCGCCCCCCCCCCTCGGCCGGCGAGGGTTAACCCGCGCGGGGCTGGGGGGAAACTTTCAGTACCTTTTCTTACATCAATTTGACACGTTCCCTGAAAATTTGAGCGAAATCCGTCGCAATTTTTTTTTGAGAAATTGACGTTTTAGTGACGTCATGTTCGCCATTTTCGCCTCAAAAACGGCACAATTTCCAACGCCGCTAACATCTTCATTTTTAAAGGAATCAAGACGTAACAAAAAAGGTTATACGTAATTCTACTTTGTCTATCAAATGGCTATCTTGGTTGTTTTTAAAGTTTTGGATTTTGGCCCAATTTTTTTTTTCCAAAAAACTGATTTTTTTTGGGAAATAATTATAAAATCCAAAATTTTGGGTGTATCGAAAAACCGGAATATATGTCAGAGAAGTGGTCTATGTGCACCTACATACCAATTTTTAGAAGAATCGGTTCAAAAATGTGGGAGTTATTCAAAATTTTATGACGTCACGAAACACAAAAATTTTGAAAAATGATTTTTTTGGAAGTTCTAGACCTCGTACGGAAACAAAAATAGCACCATTCGTTTCTCCGTGAAAAACTGCATCAGATAGACACCTTTTTAGGCCTTAACAACCAACTTCAAAATTTGACCTCACTTGACCTGACCTTGACCTGACCTCGACCTGAAATTCATCCAGAGGTGGTCCATATCACTTATTGAGTGTGCCTATTGAATTCTATGAGTAAAATGACCCATAAAACATGTGTCGCACTTGCCCTTTTCTATATTTTGTTTTTGGGTGACCTGACCTGACCTGACCTGACCTTGAACTTGACCTCTGAATGATATTGTATGCAACGAATATTGTCTTGGTAGCCTAAGAACAATTTTTGGGCAATCAGTCTCAGTCCATGACTCCATTCTTCGGCAACTACGGTGCAAGGCCGATACTGTAGAAACTTGCAATTTGTACCCTTGACCTGACCTTGACCTTGACCTCAAACTTTCAGTTAAGTACATGTTTTTAGTTGTTCGTGATGAGAGCTCTCGATTTGCGTTTGAATTTTCCAAATCGGACCATTAGTTCGGGAGATAACAGGGGGGTAAAATTTACCCCCCCCCAGCCCCGCGGTCGGCTGGAGACCCCAGCCCCGCGCGGGTTAACACAGCCAAATAATAGTTTCAAAGATAAGCAAGTAATAGCCTTTGGCTCATTGTATAATTGACAAAAGAAATGGAAAAGAATATATGTGCGATATTTAGTGTTCGACACTTTTTCATGCAGCCTTATGTGTCTTAATGAGTGCATGAAAAAGTGTCGAACACGAAATATCGCACATGTATTCTTTTCCATCTCTTTTGTCAATTATACAATGAGCCAAAGGCTATTACTTGCTTATCTTTTAATCATAATGGGGCTCAACACAATTTTTACAGAAACCCTCAACATCATTCAACAAATAATCGTTTCAATAGCAGAAATATGAAGAATGGTAATTCCTAACCTAAATCTAGCATAACCCAAGCTAAGCTAAGCTAACCTAGCCTAGCCTGACCTAACACCTAAACCTAACCTAAAACTAACCTAAACCTGACCTAAACTAACCTAAACCTAACTTAACCTAACCTATAAGCCTTAACCCGCGCACCGACGGGGGTCTGCGCCAACTTCGCACCGACGGGGGGGCGGATGACCGCCCCCCCCCCTGAGATCTCGAGAACGAAGCAAGATAGCGACAAGCGGTAAACGGCATCGGATACGCACGGTCAAGATCTACAATTTTTACTCAAGTCATTTTCAGGTCAGGTCAAAGATGACGTCGCAGGGGTCGAAAAAGTCAAAATGGCGGCGCTAGATATGGAGAGAGTTTTTCTCGAATAACTTTCGAATTAGTCAAGATAGGAACAAACTAAGGGCATCATCGTGATCCTCTTGTCAATCTGCATCGAATGATATATATGTTGACCTTGAAAGGTCAAGGTCAAAGGTTGACCTCAGGTCACGTGACCTCGAGGTCATCATGTATATCATTCGATGCGTTTTGACGAGCTGAACACAATGAGACCATCCACGCGTCTGTATCTTGTTCCTGAACGGAGTTATTGGCCAAAAACCTTTGGTGACCTTTGATGACGTCACATGACCTCACAGCTGCCCAACAGCAAAACAGACCTCAAGGTAGCGAAGGTTGATCGTATATGAAGTCATGTATGGTATATGGGGCCATTCCGACCCGTTTTAGTGGTAAAAACAGGGAGTTGATTTTTCCCCCATTGACTTACCTATAATGGGGAGGTCGCAAAATTGACCTGACCTTAGGTCACCGATATCAAAATTCCGAGATATGCAAATTGTAGCTACTAATGACCTAATAACATCCTGCGACTTTCAAAGGCCTCCGACATCTACTATAGCTCTGGCACGGTGACAAAGTTGCAAAAAAGTGACTTGAGGTTGGGTCATTCAAAGTGACCTGGTGACCTGACCTTGAAAGGTAGGAGGTTCAAACTTGCACACCATGTGTAAAATTGATGAGGAAATAGTCGTACCAAATTTTGCGGCGCTACGCGCCGCGGTTTTCCCGCTATTCGCGAAAAACCTCAGGGGGGCGGATATCCGCCCCCGTCGGTGCGCGGGTTAACACATTTATGGGGATTTTTTTTGGAGGGGACGTCCCCCCCGGATCCCTCGACTGGGGAATGTATCCCCCCGTCCCCCTGCTTTCGACGCCAATGATAAGACGCGTTGTCTCGTTGTGGAAATACCGTGCAGGATTATATGAAAATTGCCAGTCCGACGAATTGTGACATTCATCTGACCTCTGAGTGGAAGGCATTAATCGATCAACAATTGCATGATGCACACGTTGAAGGGCAAAGGTATATTGATGTGTTTTCAAAAATTATCTGAAAAACACGTAATAACAGGGGACGTTTGACGATTTTTTATCATTTGACTTTTGTCTCTTCGACTTTTTTTGTCATTTTACTTTTATTTCTTTGACTTATTTTCAGTTTGACTTTTGACTTTTGGCCTTTCTACATTTTGACTTTTATCCATTTCGACTTTTTACATTTTGTCTGTTATCTGTTTTGACTTCCGCTTTTGAGTTTTTGCTTGTGACTTTAATCCGTTTAGACTTTTTGACATTTGACTTTTCTCCTTTTTAACTTTTTGCTCTTTTGACTCTTTGCTCTTTTGGACTTTTGACTTTTGACTTTTATACATTTTGACTTTCTTCCATTTGACTTTTATCCCTTTTGACTTTTTGCATTTGGCTTTTTGTCTTTTGATTTTTTGTCCTCTGACTTTTTGTCCGGTTACCTCACCCGGCGGCGGGGTAAGCTGATAAGAGTCGTTCTGCCCCCATTTCGCCGGCCGGCCGCCAGGTGCTCTAGCGTCGATTGCGGACGGCGCGGCGGCGGCCAGGCGGCGCTGACAGCTGGGGCATTCCACGATAGATCGTACCACTTTTTTCCAATTTGACACCCTCATCTCTCGGAATTTGACGAGAATTGGTCTCAGGGGTAATCAGGGGCTCTGAATCCACCTGTAACAATTTCAGGCTTATCAGATAAGTATTTTTTGAGTTATGGTGTATAACATTTTTGGATCTTGCTTTGCAGCGCTAAGTTTGGCGGGCTGTAACTCTAAGATGGATTATTTAAATGCCAAATGTTATATAACATTGAACTTGCAATGAAACAGAGATTAATATGTATTTTTGAAATTTCGAAAAATGCGCTATTTTTGATATATGACATATCGAGTTTTCTTTCATTTGTATTTTTTGGACTTTGGGACCAATTTTTTTTGAATTTTTATTTTCTTTAAAAAAATATTTGGCTCATTGTTAAGAAGTATGCAAAAAAACTAGGAAGGTGTTCTTTCTATGCCTAAATGTATTTATTTTACGTCACTATAACGGTTTCGAATAGTGATTTCGGGAGGGGAGCTTACAAATGGCGTGGTAAAGCTGCATAGTGACATCACGGGCTACTGAAATTTCAATTCAAGTCTGAGTCATCTGAAAAAAGTGAAAAGAGGGTTCATTCAACCCTCTTTCCTATAAGCGCGAGGGTGAAAAAGGCTGTTTGGTTCTGACATTGTTTTGGACGCCAATGACCATAGCTGTCCGAGATGAAAGTTACAGGACGCATACATGGTGTCCTCCAGAGGTCTCACAACTTGTATATCTGGGAATTTTTCAAGGTTACATGAGGTCAGGTCGGTCACGTGACATCACTGTTATAAATCAATGGGGAAATATAAAAACTGTTATTTTGGCGCCGAGAATGATCTAAAACTATCCCACGTACATGGTATCGTGATTTCATGCACTCCTTGCAAAGTCCAGTGCTTTACTTTTGCATTGTTAACCTTGCGTGACGTCATTTATGACGTCACTAGGGTCGTACGAGGTTTTCGTCAATAACTCCCGATCAAATGGAGCTAGAGAGTCGGGAAAGCCACCAATGGACTCGGGAAGACCTTCCGAATCGAATGATATGCCATATGATACCCTTTGCCCAGCTTCGTGACCTGAGGGGCTCTGACCTGACCTTGACCCGAGGTCAACTACTTAAGCTGACCTCACCCTAGCAAAAAGTATACCATTCGATGAACCTGAGCTAGGCGAACACAATTATGCCAAAATCGCGGCTCTGCGGCCATTTTTTGCGAAGTTATTTACTAAAAACCGAACCCGTAACTTCAGTCACGTGACCTGACCTCAGACGCTACCGGTTAACCTGAGACCTTAAAATCGGGTACCAATCGCTGCAACTTGTAACGGCACACACGCTCGTTTTTTTCCGCGAGGCTCTAGCTTTATTAGAAGCAAAACGGCGTGCTGGGGTCGTATCAACCCCTCCGAAACCCATTTTGTTTGCGGGAAAATGAGAAACTTATAAAAAGAACACCTTTCTAATTTTTTGCATGTCGATTTGCAATGACATGAAGATTATTTTGAAAAAATAAAAATGTGAAAAATTTTGGTCCCAAAAGTCATTAGACGCAAATGAAAAAAGATTAAGGTTTTTGCTCAACAATGAAATTTTTTCTTTGGAATTTTTAAATAGTAATGGTAATTTTTGATTCATCGCAAGCTTAGTGTTGTTTACTTTTTGTTGGTTGCTTAACCCGTTCTTGAGTTATAGGCCATCAAACTCACCGTTACGTACCGAAGCTAAAAAAAAATGTATTGCAATATAACTCAAAAAGTTTTGATCTGAGAAGTCTGATATTTTGCCAGGCGTCTTTGGGGGCTATGATTACCCCTAGGACCGATTTTCATTAAAATCTGAGAGATGAGGGTGACGGGCCTGGTACGATCTATCGTGGAATGCCCCAGCTGTCAGCTGTGTATGAAAAGAATGTTTTATCTTATATCTCCGCTCACTGTATTCTTATAGACTTGTTCTTGGATTCAATCGCAGGCGCTTTACACAAGCAATGCTGCTATGCAAATCTCATGCTAGGATATAATATTTGAATGAAGTTATAGTAGTGTTTGAAGCCGTTTGTTTATTTTATCATTTCGCATTTTCCTACGCTTATCGTTCCCTCCTTTATATCGGCGACTGCCGGCGTTGATGGCTGCGTATTAAAAGCACTGAACATAAAATGTTTTATATTACCTATATCTTCGCTCAGAGTAGTTAGTCGTAAATATTTCTTGGATTCAATCGATGGCGCTTTCCAGTTTCCACACGATATGTTGCTATGCAACGTTTATGCTGGTATATATAGGTACCTAATCGTTGAATGCAGTTAATAGTGCTTGAAGCCGTTTATTTATTTTATTATTCCGCATTTTGCTTCGTTAATTGTTGCTTCTTCTGTATCGGTATTCTACCACTGGTATCATCGTGACTCTCGCACCTGGTCCCCGGTATGATGGAAATCTAATGATGGCGTAGTCACGAGTCCGATATGACCTCACGTGACCCTTAATAAAATCTGACAAGCATAAAACAACAAGCTTGTGTATTGCTAAGCTACTGGTCTCGAACGACGCATACCACGCCAGGGCGCAGTTCAGTCGGTGAGGGGCGATCTTGTGGAACTAACCCGTGGAAAAATGTCAAAACTCTCCCTCTCGTAATTTTATTCAAAATCAATAAAACGTGAATGTCATTAGAAAATGGTAACTTTTACTTCCGTTTGAAAATTGTATAGTATGTAGTACCTATTTGGGCTTTTAACGAACTCCGACATTGTGGCACCGTTCTTGAGGTAGTTCAGCGTTTTCAAGAGCAATTTCATACATTTCCGTGTAACTGTAAACGACTTTGTGGACATCCGTATGGCAATGCGGGGTAATTTGGCCGGGGCTAGCGGAGCAGCTTAGCTGTGCACTCACGATCGCTATGCTTGGACGGCTGGGTTGATAGCGCGTGGTGCCGAGCTGATTGGGTTCACCGTTCACAGCCGCCGGCGGTGGCATTGCGGCACAGTCTGCCTTTGAAGTTCGAGGGGCAGTTTGCATAAAAAACTGTCCACTTGCGGACATGAGAAGGCTACGAGATGTGAGGGCTTA
This sequence comes from Amphibalanus amphitrite, assembly GCF_019059575.1. NCBI lineage: Eukaryota > Metazoa > Arthropoda > Thecostraca > Balanomorpha > Balanidae > Amphibalanus > Amphibalanus amphitrite. The sequence continues at coordinate 89,226 of NW_024883393.1, forward strand.
AGAAAGAGCTGAGTTATTGCAATTATTGCCAAATATTTGAGTTAACATGGGTCGACTATTCCTTAACTAAAATAAGAAAACTTTTTTTGTGTGTGAATAATACCCTTTCACTTATTATAAGTCATATGAGGAAAATATTTTTATGAAAAATTAATGCAACTGTATGATTGGGCAGAGTGCGCGCAAAGAAATCGCATTCTGAGCTGCTCACAAAAATGTTAAAATCACTGAAAAGACCTGAGTCAAAGTCGTTCGAACGTAAGTTCGACACCGAGTCAAGCTCCAAAATGGGTAGGACACACGTCATTGCTGACGCTGAAGCTGACATGCCTGTAAACATACAATTCCAACCTCGAACTAACGCCGGCCAAATTGCCCCACCCCACCGACTAAATAACCCTGCTAGCGGGGTAATTTGGCCGCTTTGCAGACCACTGTAATGCGTCACAATTTAAATATAAGTATTTTAAAGTGAACATCCAACCTTAACATTAGTTTCGAGTTGAGATAGCCAAATTGGGGTCCCTGGCTCGCACTTACCGATTTGGGCACTCACAACATCGAGAAAGGCTTTAATTCGGAGACCTATGTATACCTACCTATAATTTCAAAATTGATTCAGAGGGGCTAATGCATTTCAATGCCCGCTCTGAATTTGTGACGTCAGCGCAGATCTAGCGATTTCGAAATATTATACTAGCATCTCTGTGAAGCAGTAGTGGGATAGGTGTGCTGTTTGCGCGCAACATCTGCCGCACTTAAAGGATACCAAGTTATTGCTTCCAAATGACGTCGTAGGAACAGCGAAGGTCCTAAAAAGTAAGCAAAAGTTAAAGGGTAGGTATATTTTGAAAACCGGTGAATATTTGTCGATTAAATTTGGTAGATGTTGGTTTTTGCTCTTTCTGAACCGAGCGACATCATTTGTATGTCAATTCATTAACTTTTTGGAGGTCCCTATATTGTATCATTTTCAGTTTACTGCACAGGAAAGCAAGATGAATGAGACACCTGCCAGCGTTGAGACTTGAGAGAGTGCAGAATTGTGTCGTCAATTTTGAGAATGGTCATTTCACGATGGAACCGTGCAAATTATATTAGCGGGAAGTTGCGCCCTAGTCACCTCCCACCTCCGCCAGCGCCAGGTCGTGCCTCAACACGGAACAGGCCGTGCCACCTAGGTGCGCCGGGGAGAACTACAGGTCGCATAGTGCCACCAGATGTCGCGCACACACGACAGGCGCAGATAAATTTTAGATCGTGGGTGATATATTGTAACAGCGTTGATTTCTACATGCATGTATTTAGCAACTCACAGCGTGGGCGCAGGCACTGGAAACCACAACGGCTACCAACTGCACGTAAGTAT
>NW_024883394.1:0-99324 GCF_019059575.1 Amphibalanus amphitrite
TTGTTGTGGACTGTGGTTGAATCACATTATGTATTTCGGTCCTAAACGCGATAACTTCAGTCTCAAAGAACATATAATCGTCGGTTATTTTCTGCATAGCATTATCATTATCATTAGGTGCTCAATCATTTAAATAAGGGTATTATTGATGACCTCGAACAATGGGTGCTGTTCCATAGTTTTTGTCACACTTTTTGTAGCATATCATCAGGCTGATTGTATAGAGCTTGCCGGCTATCTCCTTTTTAAAAAGTTTCACCCCGACTGTTCGTCGTCATGGTTACACAGCGACGGAAGTGAGGGTCTTATTCAAACTCCCCCTTTTGGCAGCACAGGGTAAGTACAAAAAGGGCACCGTCTAACCACTTTCCCTTGCGTCCATTACAGTAAAAACAGCTAATGGGAACAAAACGGAACCGGCCAGTAATTGGACGAAACCGATGCTCCAAGACGACTGAATATGTGACGTGGACACTTCAAGTTGTACGACTTTTGATAAAGTTACTCCGTAAATAGATACGTTTTACTAAATTACGCTCACTGCCACAGGATCACAGTGGGCAGAATCAAAGGCATGCTCACTTGTACGGAAATGCACATTACGTACACTGAATGGGATGGGGCCGAGAAATCCTCCTGAACACAATGTTAGAACAACTTTTGCGATAGATGCACTAGCACATAATCCACACATCGACATAGAGATAGATGAGTGAACGAAAACGATGAAACAATAAATGCAGACGCTGTGAAATCCGCTAACCCGCTTGATCTCAAGCCCATCGATTAGATCCACGATATATCTGAATCGCCCAGCCTAGCCCGGTGGATTTCTGATCGACCCTCCGACTCCGAGTCTCCACCAGTCCGGACCGGTCGAGGAGCGGCAGCGCTCCCAGCGTTCCTCTATACTCAGCTGACTGGTTCCTCTCTGCTCAGCTGACCCACAAGGCACCACGGCCGGCCGGCCGGCTGACCCACACACTCGAGTTCCGGTAGGCCAGGCCGCGGGCCGGCCGTTCCAATCAGATAACGGGGACAATGAGGAAGCCTGCTGAGGATGGAGCGTGGTCGGATGGAGACCTCTGAGGCTCTGAGGGTGGTGGGAAGTGTCTCAGGATAGGGGATCGGGGCTTAGGATTGATATGGCTACCTAAATACAGAGCTAAAATTGATTGTAGTCAAATATACGTATAGGACACTCTTGTCAAAGTCAATTCAGAAAAAATAATACAAGCTGTTGTTGAACCCTGATATAATGATCTATAGGACACTGCGGTTGACTGAAATTGAAGACCGCGGTTAATCGTGGCACATTTGATAGTCGAATGCTTAGGAGAGCTACGGTGATGGGCAAAAACACAATGCACATTGCAGAGATGATTGGTGATGGGTTCGAGGCCGAGGATTATTCGTGGATAAGAGAGAATATTTACTGGTCTTCCACTTGGAGCTATCCGTAGCTTTCTATCAATAAATTCTATTATAATCATCCTAGTCATGTTATGCATAATATCGCCGTATCAGTACCGCTTTAATCAAACAAACAGCGTTGGTGCTTACAACTTTAGCTTTGCGGTGGAAAAATAGAATAATTTTATCGAATATCGATTCCAGTGCATCGTGGAATACCGTGCCGCATGCAGTCCAAACAGGAAAATTTTCCGCGGAATGTGAACTCGCGGCGGGTCAACTTTCACGCCACTCTCACGAAAAACGAGTTTTTACTCACTCCTTATATGTCCTCCGACGTAATACTAGAAGGCAGGTCTGCTTCTGGTCACGATAGCACAGTGTGCCAACGCAAACCAGTTTTGGTACAGGGTCGCATGGGTTCCTAGTAAAACCACATCATCCGTTCCCGAGAAAAAAATGTAAAAAGATTGTCATTGAATGATAAAAACAGTTTGTTGAGCATTGGCGTGAACAAGTGGTCGGCATGGTGTAAAATAATGTAAGGGCTGACCGGCGAAGAGTTTTTTGGAAAATGTAACACACGTCACTCTGACACATTTACAAGGTCAAGCTATGTTATTGATTGGAAAACGCCGCTCTCTTTTTGTTGGGCTAGGCCCATGTGGGTATTTCATACCATTTCAGGGCTATGGGATGAGAGGATAAGGATAAAGTTGTGGTGATTCGCCCAATATGGTGCGCCGCGCTGAACCCGTTCTGTTGTGACAGAAAGGGTGTCGTGCAGTAGTCGCTCAGGAGCAGCCACACAGCTGCTAAGACGGTCACCCCGGTGAGGCATGATGCTTACTGCAGCTGAAAGTGCTCTGACCGGTTGCCATAGGATGGGTGGTGGTCACCCTCAAACAGAGAAGTAGGATGCCAGATATTGAGTTAAAATAGAGGAAATTATGCGGATGGATGGTTCAAGAGGATATACCTACGATTCAAAGCATTCCGTATTGGTAGGGTAGTGTGGGGTAATTTGAACATATTTTTACGTCTTCTCCGTTGTACCAAATTCCAGCTCAACCCTGGACGAAGAAAAACTGCTTCAGTAGCGCAAGTGTCACTTGCTCTCACCATGCACGCCTCATTTTTGGACGAGCCGAGCATACCTTGAAAAGCATAGCCTCACTTCTCCACCAAGTCACGGTGTGTTCAAATTGCCCCACCGTGGGGTAATTTGAACATACTGCCTTTACCTGTCATAAAAACGATAGTCTCGCCAGCACCGATGTTGTTTGACCCATAGACAAATAGGCAGAACAATTCTTAACATACCTTCACTTGAAAAATCAACACTACAACAAAAATAACAGTTGCAAGGTATCAATATCTGCACGCTGCACACCGGTCAGTTGACAGAATTCGCCTCTCTTCAATTAACAGAACGTCTATCATTTTTGTTCGATAAAAACTCTCCCAACCTTACTGCATCTGTTATAGTGGTGCCAATCGAAACCTGGACATTTGGAGTTCTGATTTTGTCCAATCTCCAATTCGGAATTGGCTGGACAAAGGTAGCAGACTGGACAACATTGGACGATGGCTTGCTACACTTCAGCGCTTTTTATAAAGTAATCGTGCATAGCATTGATTGGCGAATGGAAAGCTTATTAAGTTCTCAATATAATGAACACTTTTTGGCTGGTAAAATTACATTATAAGCAATTTAAATGACAGTTTTGAGTGTTGATTAATGCGTAATTTTCGGACATATTTGGACAAATGTCTGACTTAAACATTTTTGAACGGAAATCAACGAAAATGCCGGACATTAGACGGATATTAGACGTAAATTTTTATAAAACTGGCATCACTAATCTGCTACTGCTTTGGGTCGAAAATATTGGCAAAAAAAAAACTGGGAGCGTTGTTTTTTTCGGAGCTATCCCTGTCTTCACTGAAATTCTCACACTATGTTCAAATTACCCCACGCTAAAAGTTATTTTGCCATATTTAAAAACAGGCTTCAAAAGAAAATGTCTTGGATTGAAGGCACTGATTAGGTCATTGTACAACAAAAGCCGTTGCGTATTAGGCGCTAGCAATGCAAGATTTTGCGCTGCAATGAAGTTGCAATGACGTGTTTTAGGCGTTTTTACTTGCGAAATTGATTTTTTACAGTGTTTTTCATTCCCTGAAACTTTAAACCCCATTCATATGATAGCCCTTTTAGTTACGATAACTTTCCTCATTGGTCTTATTGTCATGCCACTTATGGATTTTCCGTAATTTTCTGTTTTTCACACTATGTCCAAATTGCCCCACATGTTCAAATTACCCCACCCTACCCTACATACTACGCGCTACGCATGATCAATCATTGATCACTTGACTGGTTAATTCAGGAGATTCAGAGGGAGGCGTATAATATACGTAAATTCCGTTTGAATTTTCTGGAAACTGATACTCCGGATGCAATTCAATCAATATCGTATCCAGCCACATGCTAGCGTGCGCGTGAGCATCAGACTGGCAGTGATGAGTTTCGCCGTCAGGTAAAGGTCGCACCGGTTGTCAGCCAATACGGTCCAAATTGCACCTATAACACTGCTCCAAACGACCTACTGCACTATCCCGTGACGTCACACGCGTCCGGAAGGTCGTCTGTCCGTGTCGTTTTGCGGGAATTTCGCCCGTACGGCGTCCGGCGCCGCCCAACCGCGGGCGGTCGGCCGACCGTAACGGGATAGTCACGTGACCCGGCCGTTGTGCGCGGCCGTGGTCACGTGACCTATGCGGTTTGTTGGTCCCAGCCTCGGGGCAGAGCTGGGCCGCCGACCGTGTGAGGCACGCCCGGACGGTGATCGGCTGTGAGCTCAGCTCTCACCTGGCGTATAGCTCATCTGATAACCTGTCATAGCTCTTCTGATATAGCTACATGATATAGCTCATCTGGCATAGCTCATCTGATATAGCTCGCATAACATGACTCTCCTGATATAGCTCAAATGATATGGCTCACATGATCTAGCTCACCTGACATAGCTCATCAGTCATCCGACATAGCTCACGATGGAATAACGATTCTTCTACTGAGATGTTGATCCACATTGGTGCTGAAGGGATTGGTTCTGAGGAGACACAAAACCTCGAGCCTACTTGCCTTCCATTTATGTCTTACTACTCGCTTCCACCATTGTCTATTACAATACACCGCACCACATACCACGCACGTCCCCATTTCTATCCATCTCTCCCGTCAGTGTAACGATAATGGTACCGATACGCCGGCCGTCTGCTCCAGAGTCCCAGTGTAATGGTAATCACTGGACGAGAGGATAGCCCACGGCGCGTGACCTCGATATACTGGTCTGGTATGGCAACGGGCCAGGTATGTATGTGACCGGAATGGTATTGACCCAGTCTACTCTAGCCATGGGCTAGGGTAGAAGGAATCAGACGAAAATCGTGTGCAGATGGGTACATTTAGACCAATAACGGGTACAGTGCATTCACTGTTTTAAAACATTACTGTTTTAGACACGCATGAAATTGATCGCGGACAGGAATTCTGGGACAAATGAATGAGTACCGACACCGTAAACAGGCCATACGGGGTGAAATACAATTTAATCTTGCGCGGAACGAGGGTGGAGTTGTACTGAATTTTTGCAATGATTTCTGGCGGAAACGGCCAATGGCCCAATGGCCCATTCGGATTTCGAGTAGATTGGAATCAGATGAAAAAGATCCAGTGTGGACAGGTGACGCGGTCAACAAACCATCAGGCAACACTGAAAACGTTCAGGAGTAAGAGCAAACATATGCCGAAGCACAGCTCAACGCCGCGCTGGCTAGGAGACTGCAACGGGGACCAGAAACGTATCACCGCCTTCTGAATGACCGCCGGCGTCCGGCATCTGCCAGGATATTTTTGATGGAATCCTTTTTTTGCGAGACGGATAACAAGTTCGGAAGTCTGGCCATGATATGGTACAAAAGCTAGCATTTAATAGAGCATTATCTATGTGTCCTGCCACACTGAACGAACACGTAAACATATAGGTACCTAACTGTTATTGGGCGTGAATCACGCCGACACTTTGTATAATTAGGTACTGTAACTTGTACGTGTATAAGTCGTTAGCTACCCACATTTTAACATTTTATAAAATAAAGAACGCAACCAAAGATCAATTTCGAAACTAGACTGTTTCCCTAAGCTAAGAAACAGTGCAGTTTTCACTATTTCGCACTCAGTCTTTCCATTTCATCACCGCTGAACCGGTTGCATTTATCGTCCGTTGCGATTCCACGGGAACGCGCTGAACCTTAGGCTTGGTTCCCACCGGGTGACCGCGCGGCCTTTCCGGTTCCCAGCAGCCGGTTATGTGAGGTCGGAGGGGCCAGCTTTAGGTCAGAAGGGTCACGGTGGTTAGATGGGTCAGCTTTGGGCCAGCCGCGCGCTAGCCGGTGGCGAGCAGGCTTGGCTTCAGCGATGACCGCAAATGCTGAACTCCGCAAGCTAACACCCAGAACTATTGTAACTGCAATACTCAACGACTAAATCCGCAAGATCGCCCCGTATCAAGTGCCACAACAGCCACAGATTCCTCAGTATTAAAACCGTATTCCGCCGTTACATGGGCTGCACTGTGTTTTAAGTTTAATTAGGATTACGCCCACCATGGATGCTCCAATGCACCAAAAACCATATCCATCATTCCACATCGTCGTGATTACGTCGCAACTACATAAAACACCAGATGTTAGACTGAAAAACATGTGGTCCTGATTCGCACGGTTGTAAGAAACGGTAAATAGCTAATAAAGTCTGTCCTCTACGGCTGATCGATGCTCCATTAGGTAGTCACAAGTCCATGAAGCGATATAAGGTGTCCACTGTTTACCATACGGTCCGTCAAAAGTTATGCGGGCTGTCAATAGCCACAATCGTCATATCATACGGTTAAATATGTATTCGTAATCCATCATAGGCTGCCATCAACCTATTTAACCGTTCATCTTTTCAACGTTGCAGTCTTGCAACAATTCAGGTCGTCGAGCTGTTCAACCGTCATCTTCTAGGCTGCGTAGAATTCCAGCAGTCCAGCCATCCATCAGCTCAGCCGTTCAGCCACCAAACCGCACACTTCTTCAACCGTTCAACCGTGCAGCCACCTAGACATTCAGCTGTTATATCGGTTCAACCATTCAGCTGTTTGACCCTCCAGAAGAAAAGAAACAGTCTTGTGGTTGCACAGTGCACAGCTGTTCAGCCGTTCAGCTGTCGAGACGTCGAGCTATTTGATCCCAAAAATGGCAAAAATTCATCTGTTCCTCTCTTCAGCCATTCATTTCTTGAAATTCCCAAGTCCAACCATTCTACACCTTTTTTCCTTCAGTTTGAAAAAGTTGAAGCGCAATTTGAAAAAGATGCAGTTCAATTTGAAAAAGTTGTGCTTCAATTTGAAATAAGGTAACTTCAATTTGAAAAAGATGAAATTCTTTTTGAAATAGTTAAAATACAAATAGAAAAAGATATAATTCATTTTGAAACGTATCGGGCTCGAATGAGAACACACTACATATAGTGTGCTCGTACCCATGAATATTATTGATGAAAATTCTTGGATTGAAGCAAATACTAAAAATACATACTTTGCGCTTCAAAAGCGCTGATTTCTCCGATTTTCTGCCCTGAAAATGGATTGAAACTATGTAGCCTTTGTTTGCCAGACATGAAGAGTAACGCTAAAACGCTGCCATTGTCCTATATTTGCGCCACCTGTCGAGTGGCCCATTTGCAATATGCACTGTGTAATGGGTAAAGCCACCAGTTCTGTATAGACAATTAGACATGCTCAGCAAATGGCTTCCGTGATTTGTGACGTGTGATTTTGGTCGCCGATTAGTTGCGTCCAGATGTATGGACAATTGGACACTACACCTTTAGGCGGACCCATTCTGGACACCTTGTAGAAGTATCCAGAGAACTGGTGATGCTGTCATCAAAAGTAAATTACAAAAAATCGCCTTGCTTAATTTATGGATGCGGAAATCGTCTGTAATAACTTTTGAGGTGACTCAGTTATTCAAAATCTGCTTTTGAGAGAGATCTTTAGATGGTGGCGCAAATGGGGCAAGGTCTGGCGATTTTAGGGCAGGGGTGCCCTAATTACGCCTTTTGCAAGGGTTTACTACACCTTTTTTCCTTCAGTTTGAAAAAGTTGTAGCTCAATTTGAAAAAGATGTAATTCAATTTGAAAAGGTGAACTTCAATTTGAAAAAGATAAAGTTCATTTTGAAATGAAATAAATTCAAGTTGAAAAAGATGAAATTCAATTTGAAATAGATAAAGTTCAATTTGAAAAGAAACCATGTTGAGTAAATTAGCAGGGGACGGTGCCCAAATTGCGCCATGCTTAGCTTAATGAACTATTTCTCGTAAAGGGATGGGTGGAGAGCTGGTTAACGTCTTCTAATTCGTAATTTGATAAAGTTGCTATAAAAAATGCCCTTACCACACTTCTTAAATCAGCCGCGAATTCTACAGGGCGCGGCTGTAGAAGGGTTTTCAGTAGTAAACCCTTGCAAAAGGCGCAATTAGGGCACCCCTGCCCTAAAATCGCCAGACCTTGCCCCATTTGCGCCACCATCGAAAGCTCCCTCTCAAAAGCAAATTTTGAATAACTAAGTCACCTCAAAAGTCATTACAGACGATTTCCACATCCATAAATTAAGCAGGGCGATTTTTTGTAATTTACTTATGATGACAGCATCACCAGTTCACTGGACACTTCTACAAGGCGTCCAGAATGGGTCCACCTAAAGGTGTAGTGTCCATACATCTGGACGCAACTAATCGGCGGCAAAAAATCACACGTCACAAATCACGGAAACCATTTGCTGAGCATGTCTAATTGTCTATACAGAACTGGTGGCTTCACCCATTAAACAGTGCATATTGCAAATGGGCCACTCGACAGGTGGCGCAAATATAGGACAATGGCAGCGTTTTAGCGTTACTCTTCATGTCTGGCAAACAAAGGCTTGTTTCAATCCATTTTTATGGCAGAAAATCGGAGAAATAAGCGCTTTTGAAGCGCAAAGTATGTATTTTTAGTATTTGCTTCAATCCAAGAATTTTCATCAATAATACTCATGGGTACGAGCACACTATATGTAGTGTGTTCTCATCCGAGCCCGATACGTTTCAAAATGAATTATATCTTTTTCTATTTGTATTTTAACTATTTCAAAAAGAATTTCAACTTTTTCAAATTGAAGTTACCTTATTTCAAATTGAAGTACAACTTTTTCAAATTGAACTGCATCTTTTTCAAATTGCGCTTCAACTTTTTCAAACTGAAGGAAAAAAGGTGTAGAAATTCAATATAAAATTCGCGGCTGATTTAAGAAGTGTGGTAAGGGCATTTTTTAGAGCAAATTTATCAAATTACGAATTAGAAGACGTTAACCAGCTCTCCGCCCATCCCTTTACGAGAAATAGTTCATTAAGCTAAGCATGGCGCAATTTGGGCACCGTCCCCTACTAAGTTACTCAACATGGTTTCTTTTCAAATTGAACTTTATCTATTTCAAATTGAATTTCATCTTTTTCAACTTGAATTTATTTCATTTCAAAATGAATTTTATCTTTTTCAAATTTTAGTTAACCTTTTTCAAATTGAATTACATCTTTTTCAAATTGAGCTACAACTTTTTCAAACTGAAGGAAAAAAGGTGTAGTTCAACCGACAGTTCAGAAGTACAACTGACCCCCCCCCCCCCGCCACCCCTCACCCATTCACCCAATAAGTAGCCCAGCCAGTCGGTCGCTACTCGCATCCTCTCAGCCAGTCAGTCGGTCAGTAGGATCGTCTCCCCGCCCGTCGCTCGCCGGCCGACCGGTCGGTCGCTTCGCTCGCTCGCTCGGTCGGCCGGTCGAGTGACCCACGCCAGCCTGACCCCGTCTCGTAACGGTACAACGCTCCGCTCCCAGTCTGGCCGCGTGCCGTGACGACCTCTGAGCCGTACGGACGGACATCTGAGCCGTACGGACAGACCTGTGAGCCGTATGTACGGATCTGTGAGCCGACGGTAGCGATGGCGATGGTGGTGGAAGCGGCGACGATTACAAGAATAGATCGGTTCAAGAGACTTACATATCAGTCTTTGGCTCGTTACCTAATGGAAGGATGCAGGAGAGTCGTAAACATGTGCGAGTTTCCTATTCGCATGTATGCGGGTACCACATATAAGCATTCCTACGCTTACCGCACTGGTCCTTGGACTTTTTGACAAGCAGATTCAACTGCGTTACTGACACGCCTTTCAGGTGTATTCCATTTATTGCGACAATTTTACTCTATGTATGCGCATTACAATGTCTCTGTATTGTCCTCTTTTTGCGTCTTGTACTACGTCGTATAGGGTTATGCACATAGAAAATGTTGGTTAATCTATTTTCCTAGCTTAACTGTTTGTGTATGTGACGATGTCCTCTTCAGTACAAATTGCACGAATTATCTCATGTGAAAATAATAGGTTACGCTCATGCATATGTGACATTGAGCCATTAGACAAAGTAACAACCACTGAAGGCAAATCATTAGAGATAATCAGCGTGCACTAGCTGAGCAAGCATGGTTAGTGGCATGCCACTATGACGTAAACGGGAACTCAGCTGCTTTTGAAATTAGGCGCTTTTTCAAATTATCATCGAGAACTGATGTGACAATGTGAAGGTATACGGCTGAACAACAACAATGTTTAACTGAACCGTGTTATAAATGATGCCAATGGTTAATTTTCTACGACTATGCGAGGCAATGGACAAAATATCTTTCAAGGTCATTATCAACACAAAGTTGGTGATGTTAAACACCGCTGAATAACCACTGACCAGCCCTAACGGGCACATACCGCACACCCAGACACACAAACAGCGATCGTCGGCACGTGTATGGTGATCCGGGTCAACGAACCACAGCCGTGGAGGATCGCCCGGCCCGCCTCCCGTCTGCCGGGGGAGGGGAGGGAAGGGAGGAGAGGGGAGGAGAGGGGAGGGAGGGGAGGGACGAATTCCAGGAGGGCCCCACTGAAACACATCGTAAACACTCGGCCTGTGAGCCCAGGTGAAGTCGAGAATCGGGGGTTGAAGGCTCGTGGGATTTACCAGTGTGGGCTTCTACCTTTGATGAATACGGTTCTGCAGAATCTAGGGTGGCGATGGCCGATGGTCAGAAGTTTATGTAGGTTAGATCACAGATTGCCTAGATTCGTTCTGAAGAGCATCGTTTCTCAGTTATTTTGAGATAAAGACATGCCATTCTGTGATGATAATTGGGAGGTTATCGACAAAAACGTTCTGTTTATGCCCCACTCCCTTCGCCTATCCGTTTGGTAATGGTAATTCGGAATAAAGTTCATTGGCGCCTGGCGGTAGCAGGAAGGAGGAATGCATCCGTTTGCGGTAGACCATATTACACTACGCCTATTGCAAAGCTTGCACCATACGAAAGACACCGGACCATAATTGAGACAGTTTTTTCCCCCAATTCAGTCCATGTCGGGCTGCTAGCGATTAAATTAACTGGCCCGTTCCAGTCAAAGTGCTAACGTGATGCCTATGAAAACACTTCAGTGGATTTTGAGGACATACCTCACTTCGAAATAACTTAAAAAACGGTCTTTTTCAAATTGACTTCGAATTTTAGATGCTACCGAAATGATGTAGAAAGAACTCTTCAATCACCTTACCTGTATCTGATAAATCCTCCCAAACGGAAAGCACTCGTCACGTGTATTTCGCAGTCACGGTATTTGAGCGTCACACCCCGTCACATACCCATCAGACCTCGTCACACTCCCGTCACGCGGCGCTCACAGACCCCACAACTCGGCCAGCACTCGTAAACCACGGTACATAGAATACTAGGTAACACCGGTTTGTCCGCTCAACACAGGGCCAATGGTCACCACTTTCTTCAGCTGACGTCTGTGACCTTGAGCTGACCTAGGATGATAAACAGCTGACAATTTAGGCCATTTGGAACTCACTTGACAGCTGAAGAGCGTGATTTAAAATATAAATATTTGTCAGACACTGACAAAAGATATTTTTCACCAGTCATTTTTTAAGCACATTCTGTCATAAATTAGCTGACTCCCTCTGATCTTCCACACGGCAGAAAATGCAAGTGCAAATTCTGCAGTCTTGAAGTGAACCAAACGATCATGATACACATGATCGTTTCTCTCAGAGCACAACGGAAACTGCGAGAAAACAAGAGAGAGTCGGACTCTACAAATGAATGAATTTGAAAGAAAAATAGCTGTATTTTTTCCTGTGAAAATGTTGACTTTGAAAACATTGGCCATCAACTTTAAAATTGCCCCCAAATATGAAAATGTGTGAATTGACAAAACAGGCAATCTTGCTGTTTTTGCCCAAGTTTGTTCATGATTTAGAGAGATTCGATGCGAAAATGCAATGATAAATACTTTTGGAAGCGAGGTCTCGATCAGTGTATTAATTTTTATTTTAAATTTAACGCTAGTCCCACTTTTCCCTCCAAGAAAATATATTTGTCAATTTTTCAATAATTCTTTTATGCGTCATTGCTTTAAAAATAAAGAGAGTCGGACCGTATTTCTTTCAAAATGACTTATCGTGCTCAATATCTATCGGAATATATCAACAGATTGGCCAGACTCATTGGCTAAATATGTTTAAATTGCATTTTTCTTACTTTCTGCAGATTTTCCTGCAAAATTTTACTGTAGTTTAAGCTGTGTTTCCTGCAGATTGTATTCACGGACCAATGGGAGACAAGTATTTCTTCATCAACAGGTTTATTCGCCATCAATTGGTCTAGCGGGTGTTTTTCGTATGCGCAGCTTATGTCACAGCTGCGTAAGAACACATTCGCTTTAAATCATTATGGATATTTTTCTTTTCGGTCAATGTGTTTCATAAGATTTGTGGCGGCGGGATTATCGTCATTAACTAATTACTTGATATCATATTTTAATGGTGAGTGGTGTAATGCCCGCACGACTGTTGACTTTCATTGTAATTGCTTGAGCTGGTTCCTGGGCCGCCTCAGATAGCAGGATGGTGTGTCAAGTATCATGGCCTGACAGGAAGGTGGGTACCCAGACCCCTAGCTCAATATTGATATTAATCTCAGATGAAGCCCGTATAGGTATATGTCTTAGAGCTTGTTTAAGTTTTGACCTTACCTAAATATCACCTAACATAACCTGAAATAACCAGACACGCTAGAACCCTTCTTTTGGTCAATTGCTGATGAGCAGAAAAATATTAACTTTTTGACGATTTTCAATGCCTACCGGTATTAGTATATATTAGGTCCGCGTGGACAATTTTGACGCTGTTGATACAAATATGTAACAGCAAAAAATTTAGGTTTAAGGTTAGGTTAGGTTGTAGGTTTTAGGTTTTAGGTTGGTAGGTTTGTAGGTTAGGTTAGGTTGTAGGTTTGTAGGTTGTAGGTAAATAGGTATGGTTAGGTCAGGTTTGCTTATGTTTTTCTTTTATTTCCAGGACATATAAGTATCATTTTTGGATTCAGGATGTCAAATAATGTAAGAATATGAAAACTTTATCTTTTTACAGTCACTCGCACTCAATGTATACTTTTACCTGCCTGGGTACTCACCTGGTTACTCACCTGGTTGGGTTCCCAGTGTCATTTAGGAAGTCAGGAAGTGAGAAGTGGGTATGAGGAACAGGAACCCTGAATCCTAGACGCACCAGCCAAAGTTGAGTTCTTGTCTGGGGAAGATTATGAAGTACGAAGGCTGGAGTTGAGCGTCTTCCAAGGTGACAGGCATGAATACAAGACACTTAAACACAAAGTAATGAACACAGGAGTACGGTACGGTAAACATCACACAATCATAAAAAGACAAACGATAAGCAGCATATAGGTAGAAGAGTTTTTACACAATGTCAAATAGTCTGTCGTGCAAGTGCAGATGGAGCATTTCCTTGAACTTTGCTAGGTTTGGGGCTGAGACAGCCTCCAGAGGCAGAGCATTCCAAGCAGGCATGCATCGCACTGAGAAGAAACGCTTCCTAGTATCAGTCCTGGTGAAAACGGGAAATATTTTGTGTGTGTGTCCTCGTGTTCGTGTTTGCGGAGGTCGACTAAACACATCAATGGGCTCTATACAGGATTTTCCATTAAATATCTTCCAGCAGTGGATTAAGTCTGAGCGAAGGAGCCTGCCCTGTACTGAATACAAGTTAAGTGACCGTAATCTGTCAGAGTAGCTCTTGTTAGCAAGCCCATCAACTCGTTTAGTCCACCTACGCTGTACATTCTCTAGAAGACGCAAGTCTTCGATATAGCCCATGTTCCAGATACACGAACAGTATTCCATCAAGGGTCGAATGTGTGTGGTTAAAAGAAACATCATGAAGTCAGGCGAGCGACAGACCGTAGATTTTAGCAAGCTCTGGGCAAGGCCACCTGCCTTCTGAACAATTGTGTGTACATGTTCGTGAAATCTCAGGCGACAGTCAACAGTCACACCAAGATCAACATGACTCTTAGAGAAAGGGATTTGCTGGCCATCAAGGAAGTATCCCGGTAGGTCTATGTTAGGACTAGAGCCATTAAACCTTAAAGCAACACACTTCTTTGAGTTCATCTTTAGTCCCCATGATGCTGCCGTTGAGTGTAGAGTGTCAATGTCTTTCTGGATCTGCTGTGTAGCAAGGGATGGAGAGGAGGAGGTTGGATCATAGGGCACACAGGCATAAAGTTTAATGTCATCAGCGAATATTTTATAGTCACTTTCCAGTTGGGAGGCAACACTATTCACATACACAAGGAACAAGAGGGGTCCCAGAACACTTCCCTGAGGTACACCACTACTAACTGCACAGGGTTTGCTGAGACAGTCCTTCACACAGACCTGCATCAACCTACCCTGTAGGAAGGAGGATAACCAGTCAAGCAGACAGCCCTGCAGTCCCAGTGATCGCAGTTTTACGAGCATGATCTCATGGTTAACTACATCAAAGGCCTTGCTAAAGTCAAAAAATATTATATCTACGACACGTCTAGCATCCACCATCTTTGAGACTGTGTTATACACTAATAATAGTTGGTCCATTGTTGACCTGCCTGGTCTGAAACCGAATTGGTTGCTAGTTAGTAGGAAGTTAGTTTCAAGGTAGTTTCTAAGTTTAGTACATATCAAGCGTTCCATAGTCTTACAGACAACCGAGGTCAGGCTGATAGGCCGATAGTTTAGGGGGTCATATCTGTGGCCCTTTTTAAAGATAGGTTTTACAATAGACATTTTCCAGAGAGCTGGCAGCTTCCCTTCCTGCAGGGATTTCTGAAAGATCAAGTGCAAGGGATATGCCACCTCAGCAGCACAAGACTTCAGCACCAGTGGATGCAATCTGTCGGGCCCCATGGCAGAATGGGGGTCAAGCATCATCAGTGCCGATAGGACATCGTCCGTTGAGATATCAACACTGTTAAGCGTACCATTGAACATCTGATGGGGAGCAGGGTTCCTTGGACTGTTAGGAGAGTAAACAGAAACAAACGATGAGGCGAACATTTCAGACATGGTTTGGGCATCGTCGCTCATTTCACCAGTCTTCAGCATTAAGGGGCCAACTGCTGGACAGCCAACCTTCTTAGACCTTACATAAGAATGGAGAAGTTTTGGGTTTTGTCTGGACCTGTCAATTAAGTTTCTTTCATACTGGCATTGTGAAGTTACAGTGAACATTCTTAACTCTTTGTTAATTGAAGCAAAGGCACCATACGCCTCCACGGAAGCATGGGCTTTCCTTCCCAGTTTCTGTCTAACAACCTTATAGTTATTCCATGCTCTCTGGCGGCGGTGTATAAGGCTCGTCGGTGGTCTAGTCTGGAACTGCGGCCGGGTCATCAGACGTGGAGGTTGTTCTGGCACAAACTCGTTAGTCAGATCTGCAATGACTCGTACAAAGTGGACAAAACACTCATCACAATCCCGGTAGGCAAACTCGCAGTCCCAGTCCGTATCTTTCAGCAGCTGGCGCATCAAGGCAAAGCGACCCCTGCTCCAGGCTCTCCTGTAAGGTGGGGGGTGAGAGACAGTTAAGATGTCATCTGCCTCGAACACATAATCACATACAGCTAGGCAGTGGTCGCAACCTGGCAAGGGAGGGCATATCTCGATGTGTCCAAGACGATCAGGTTCCGTAGTTAATACCAGATCCAAGATGTTTCCAGACCTGGGAAAGGTAGGTTCATCAATCCACTGGGTTAGACCGAGTAGGTTGAAGAGGTTGAGAAAATTGCGTTCCACTGTTGCACAACTGGAAGGGGCATCAGCACTTTTCCAATCCAGGTTCGGCAGGTTAAAATCGCCCAGTACTATCACCTCCTTGTCAGCACAGAAATCTGACAAATATGACAGCAGTGAGTTATTTTCATCTTCATTGTTTGAAGGAGGCCTGTAGACCACTGCAACAAACACACTGAAATTTGAGAGGCAAAATGTTATGATGTTAGGAAGCGGCCTGTTGACATTGGTTACAGCTAGTTTGTTGTGCACATACACACAGACTCCATGCTTGAATACATTGCCACATACATCATTTCTGTGAAGAGTAAATCCTGGGATCTGAACAAAGGAATCAGCTATATGATTTAAAAGGTGGGATTCGGTAATGCACAGAATATCAAGCATTCTCTGGTCGCTGAACTCAGTGAGTTGCTTGACCTTCGAAGGAAGTCCATTAACATTGGCCAAGGCTATTCTTAAAACTGTGGATGTAGGCAGTGGATGTAGGGTACCTATGTCTGGACGAGGGTTTGTTGGTTACTGTGTAGATAAACTATGGTGAAGATAAAAACAATCTACCCTAGCCTAACCTTGCGTACTTACCTACAACTTTTGGTAATTGTTCAGAAAGAGTCTGATTCACTTTTCAGGCATACATTTTGTACATTCTTACACTATTTGACATCTTGAATCCAGATATGATATTTACATGTGATACAAATACAAAACAAAAATCAAACCTTACCTAGCCCATGTTGCATATTCATATCAACTGTAGATCAGATATTTTTTGAACAAATACCCATCTTTTATCCTTTCAGCATACCTACACCCTACTAAACAGCCTTGGTATCAACCTACCATTCATACTTTATCTACACATACATATTGATATATGGGGTATGTTTTGTTCAGTAGGTTATAGTAGGTCAGGTGCCTACATGCTATCATTTGTCATGCTTTGATTTCAGGTGGTGTCTTGTGGGCTTTATAGTGGGCTTTGTGGCCCTCTCTAAGTGCAAGGGTTAAGTGTTGATTGTTGATGCACATAATGCAATGTGTTTTTTCCATGGGCGCAGGAACCTCACGTAAAGTGTGTGTGGGGGGGGGGGGCAGAGAACTTCAATGTCACTTTGTGTCACTTCAATGTCGACCCCAATACCCCTATGAACAAATTCTTTGTAGTTTCGTGCTCATCTCATGCTCTTAGTTTTGAATTTAAATGAAAAATGAATATTTTACTTTAAAAATAAGCATAGCTGAAAAGTGGGGGCATGCCCCCCCCCCGCTCCTACGCCTATGGTTTTTTCTTAATCGTACAAACTACAAATCATCCAGATTCATATGAGAAGGGTAGGTAGCTACCTACAAAACAAAACCAAATCAATGCCTCAGTTGTTAATTGCTTTCTTACAATAAGTCCCTCCTCTGCCAATAACTATCTACTGTCACAATGCAGTGTGCGTCATGATTTCTCAACTCTATGCATACAATATATTTCCATTTGTCAATCACATATTGTTTTTTTACAGGCTTTCCGGTTATGACTGAGGCCAGCAGCTCACGTGTCCTGGCTACGCCAAATCACTGCGGATGCCGGATGCCGAGGACCGGAGAGCCAACCGCTTTGAGGCGTGAGCTCTGTGGCGTGGCTCGAGTGATCACCAGCTTCTGACGGCTACGGCGCCGTTGACCTGGTTGAATAGCTGGGGCCTGGACGAGGGTGCCCTTAGTACGGTGACCAATCGGTTACGTCCGAGGGGCGCTCGAACACGCTGCCGTCGCGTGGCTGCCGGCGGCCGCCCCCTCGCACGTGAATCTCCTGGAGCGAGGACTGCGAGAGGCGGCCGCATCATCACCTGTGTCCGCGCTCAACACCGTGCCACGCACTAATGGCGGAAGCCCGACTTTCTCCGATGGAGGAGAGAAGCTGGACGCTGGCTGCCAGGCTGCTGGGGAGGGCGCTGGGTCTGCCATCAGGGGACCCCCTGCGCGCGACCGCCGAGGCCTCGGCACCGGCGCGCCTGTCTTCGGTCCGAGGCTGGAAATTGCGAGGCCGCCAGGCCTGGGCGAGAGCGAGAATCCCACCGTGGCAACAGACGGCTGGCGTCATTTTCCGGTTGGACGTGTGCCCGATCCGAGCTGGGGCCACGGCGGCGGAAAGGGAAAGCGTGGCTACGCTGCACCTCGCGTTCCTGCCCCTGTGTGCTGTCCGGCTTTGGACGGACGGATCTGCGGAGGGTGGAGTCTTCAGGCGCTGGGCGGGAGCCGTGCTGGTCTGGCTGGACGAAGAGGCCGAGGAACTGCGGGCCCCGGCCGGAGAGCTGTGTTATAGCTACCGCGCGGAGATGGTGGCGCTGTTGACCGGTCCGGAGACCCTACTCGGAAGAGACAGAGACCAGGACCTGCGGTCCGTACCTATCTGCTAACTGTGCGGTGGTGCTGGTGTAGTGCAACATCTTTGGATGGATAGCTACATTTCACGATTAAATAGCTGTTGCGTTTCTGACATTGTTCTGACGTTGACATTGTTCTTTCTTTCGTTTGATAATGGTCTGTTGGCCGAAATATCACGTAAATAAAAAGGTAACTTTGCATTAATTTTGCTATAGACTTGAGGAATAAGGTCAATGTTTTTCTTTCTATATAACTGTATCAATCATGTTCCTCGCCAGAGCACTGGCAAACATTAATGCTGTTACGTTTCAGTGCAGGTGGCGTGACGAACAATGTGGTAGTTATCTGTTGGCCACTTCTGCGGCCGCTGCTATTTCCTACTCGAAGGCGGGTGCGCTGTTTGGCTGGGCTGGCAGGATGTTCCCATTATGTGTCGACGACAAAGCGAGTATATTCATGTTCTTTTAATGCACAGAGGTCTGTTGTATATTTGAAGTTTTATTTTAGGTTGACGATTGCGAAGGGCAGATTTATCTTCTCTCTTTCATTTGTGTTGCCACTTTAGCGTTCATGTTTGTTATAAGTGTCCTGGTCCGGCTTGGTTGTCATCTTTATTCGTGATGTATTTTATTTTACGAACATGCTGGTGATCAATGCAATACACTTTTGGTTAATAATGCTGCTTTAGCTCTGATCCGTTGTGGTATGTCTTGATTGTACTACTGCGATAGTGATTTTTCCTCACCAAAATATGCAGGCAACAAATGTAAATGCTGCCAAATGTTTGTCATTGCGTGATGTATCTAAAAGACATCAAGTTCCTGAACGTGGTCGTGTACTACGCAACCGGAAACTCAATAGGACGTGGAATGCTGTGAAGCAAAACTACAGAAGTGAGGCTGGCCACGCCAAAATCAAGTGAGATATGTCTAGCGGCTTTAGCCTTTCTTCAGCCGCCAAGGCTTCGACAGACTATCCCCGGGTTCGGTGTCTCTCGAACTACGAAGATTCAACGTCGTCCGGCCAATCCTGGTTAAGGTCAGCGGGGACTTAGCTGTGGTTATGGAACAGGATTGGCCGTCCGAGAGACTCGGAACCTGGGGTATGTTGCAGCACAGCTATGTCGACCGAGTGTCGTCGCAAGCTGCTCCACTCGACGAGAAAAAGTAAAACCGTCCCGTCCTAGGCTGACTAGGCTTAGCTAGGTGGCAGCACAGTCGCGCCGGCAGGGGGCAGTGCCACAACCAGCCGACTGATATTTTCGTGTGACGTCAGAACCGGTGCCTCCCTGTCGTAAACTGACAACACTGACAACCCTCAGCCGTGCCGGGCAGTCCGCTGGCTCTACCGGTATCGGTAGAGCTGACAACCAATCAGAGGAGAGCAGGTGCGATCACACAGGCCCGCGCTCTACGGGAGAGGGGGATGGGGAACTGGAGAGTGCGGGAGACTCACAGGCCAGATAAAAAAGAATCAACCCTCGTCCGTATTGGTGTTTGCTAGCCGCGAACGTAAAAAGGGGGGAACCCCTTGACGTCCGGCCCCTGAACGAACTAGAGCTTCGCGGAAAAAACGAACGTGTTGCCCGTGACGAGAGGAAGCCGGTGATAACCAATTTTAAGAGGTCCTAGGCCATTGCCATTGGTTGACCTTCCTGCAGGTCAGGTCAATGACCCAAAAGTCGAGAAAATCGGGACCTGTCAGAACTTCGTAAAGTAAGGATGTACTGAGGTTTTTCGGGGTGCTGATCACAAATATGATGTTCGTTTTGATCACAGATTACGTGTATGTCTTTATGCATTTAGGCCAGGCCGGGTCATGTCAGGTCAGGTCAACCAGTAGGCGTTCTGCCGGGTATTCATAGTAGGTGCCAACTACCACTGAGAGCTTCGTTACACGTTACGAAGGCACAAAAATTACTTCGTTAATGTTCATATGGCTGCTAAATTCGAAATCAGCCCCAAAAAAACTAGCATAGAAACATGTAAAACTCGAAAAAGGAAACCAATGTCATCAAAGGTCAGTGACCTGATCTGGCCTTCACGTGACCTTGATACCCACCATCACTCAGGGGCCAACATCATTTGACATGTTGACTGTATAAATGCAGCAAAGACCTTTCATTACTCTTTACAATCGTTTGACATGTTTGAACGTTAAAAACCCCAAAAAGACTGCAAACGCGCGGATAAGGTGAGCCGACATACGCCGAGTCGCGATTCCGGCCAAGCATAGTCTCGAGAAATGTGTCACAGGTTTCGGTCAGGCTCAAGAAATTTTAAGAGGTGTGAAATTGATGAGCTCGAGGGCAGTAGTGGCGGAACACACTTACAATTAAGGGGGGCACTGCCGACTTTTGGTCCAGTGTTCGCCATGGGCCGGGCCAGCCCAATGGGCCATGGGCTGGGCTGGGCTACGGGCTGGGCTGGGCCCTCAAATTGAAGGATTGATGGGCTGTGGATGGGCTGGGCCAAGAACTGTTAAGTGGAGTCAGGGGTTCGCAACTGAGACAAAAACTAGAACTGCATAGCTTATTACTGTGCAAGACTCAAAAACGAGTTAATAAAGCACGCATGCAATGTGCATTGTGCATGCGGCTCGCAAAATATTGTTTCTTTGCTACCTTTGGTTGGGTACCTGTGTGGTGTCAATAATTTTTAACCCATTCATTTTTGACGGGCTGGGCCGGGCTGGGCTTTGACGCTTTTATCATGAATGGGCTCGGGCTGGGCCGGGCTGTGAACCCATGGGCCTGGGCTGGGCTGGACTGGGGTTTTGCGGCCCGTGGCGAACACTGTTTTGGTCCCATTCTTTCTATGCAACGCCCATAGGGCTAATGGTGCCAAAATCAAAGGAGGGCACGGTGCCGCGGTGCCCTCCCCGTTCCGCCGCCTATGCTCGAGGGTACGAAAAGTTTCGTGGCGATCGGCCGCTTTTGTGCGAGTTGTTCGCGAACAACCGAGGGCGGGGGGGGGGGGAGGTCCGCTTGACCCCCTTATAAGTGCGAAGGTTAACTAATTTGATGGCGAGTAGGGAAGGGTAAAATCCAGGGTCAATCTACGTGCGAGCAAATCTTCGCAGTTTCTGTTTGCAACGGACCGGTAATTCATAAACTAAAGATAGCAAAAACTCTAGCTTAGATTTGCCTAATTGCTGAGTTCACTGAAACTGGCACATGTGTAGCCTCTACAAAAGCTAAGAATAATGTTTGAAGTTTAATGCCGAAAAATTGTTCCGATACCGAACGTACATTTTTTAACACCAATGGTCTGAAACTGAGCAGTAATCGCCACGTAATTTGGATTGTGGACCAATCTTAAATGTACAATACAATATTTATAGGATTGCATTGCATCAAAAATAAAAGGCACTATTTATACTCACTGAATTCCACCGTTTATAGATAATGTCGTGAAATTTCGAAAATCAAGCGCGCCTTTTCCAAAAAGTGGTTGAAGCTCTTATATAGAGTCCCCTTTCCCAAGTCTGCCTCGTTAAGAAAATTGTATTTTGATATTTGCGATTTACTATGTGTCTTCTCCGACACGAAAAGAAGATCCACTAAATGAAAGAGGGTGACTGATTTTCGCATGCTGCTTTGTTCAAATGCGATAGGTAATTAATTTCGTTGATGATGGTGCTATAGGTGATCGATTTTGCCAGTGAAACATTTTTGTTAATATTTATTTATTCACTATGTAAATGTTAGTAATATTTATTTCAATTTTACCTGCATTTGAAGATGATCACACATACCGTGAAAGCGTTATTGTTGATTTCATTTTTACCCCAAACCAGTGAATCAAAAAATCTAGCTGAAAATGCTCCCGACATATTGTTCGATGAAAACAAAGTACTTCTGTACTTTTTTGACTCCGAATTTCCCATTCCGACACAGAAAAGGCTGATGGTCAAAAAGTTTCTTGAAGATATCGGAAAGAAATCGTGCTTGCAATTCAAAGAAATAGACGCCTACAACAGCAAATGCAGAACTGTTCAAGCCAAGCCAACTCTGTGCATAAGCGGCGTAGATCACAGTAGTAAGTCAGACAGACACGGATATGGTTGTGAAATTCGTTGGCCAAGTGGTCCGAATGGCAAATATGGCAGATGGCTTCCATATACGTACAAGCCCGGCGAGTTTCTGGGATGTTCCTGGCCGGCATCTATGATGTATTTATACTTCATGATGGGGTATGACCCTCCTGTTTATAGACCTGACAGGGACGGGTATATAAGCATCAACCCGTTTGAAATATGGACCATGGATAAAATGACCTCTTCATCGAAATATGCCTGTGGACTTCAAAGTGTAACAGGACGAAAGGAAACTGAAGAAGATTTTGAAAGTCATAAAGTATTGGACAAAGCGTCTGGAGAGAAAAAGCTCCCATTTTATACCTTTAAATCTGTGTTTCACACTGGAACCGCTGGTGACTCCTTGCCCCGTGAGCCAAAGCCAGTTTATGTTACTAAATTTACGATATGGCAGCCATGGCTAGATGCATCGAAATACACAAAGAATTATGAGGCTCGCTACACTCATCACGACGAAGCTATACTTGGCTGGCGGCAGAAATGTGACATTCAAGAAAGAAACGCCTGTGGTGTTGAGTCGACTACATATGAAAGATTTGATCATTGGAGCTCTTGTCCGTCAAACGGATTCATGAGAGGCTGCAAGTGCGTTTGTTCAAGTTATTCGATGCAAGAAATGACGTGCACAAGTTATGACCTTGTGGGTGGTGGCGAAAAGGTGGTGAAAGATGACGACTACAATCCCACAGAGGAGCCAGGCAGGCATATGCCTAGAATGTCTGTTTATACTTATGATCAGCTCGATGCTTTTGGGCGCACAGTATCCTTGGAAGAAGAAATTCAGAAATTCAATGATGATCGCGATGATGCTGAGATTGTGGTAGCCGGATACAAATATTCAAGGCAGCAGGTATTTGGAGATGAATGGGCATACCGGTTCATCTTATTATTGTTGAAGGGCAACACGCCATGTTCTCGCCCTGTTCTACAAATAGACGGACGTGAATATCTCAAAACAGGAGCCGGCCAAACTTTGGGAGATGACAAATACGAAAAATTTATCGTGATGCGTGGATTTGACTGCTTTGGCCTGGTTACCGGCTTCTTTGATCAGAACGGAGATCCATTCTATGAGGCCGATTGGGACGGAACCACTAAAGACACCATGTTCAGGAGAAGGCTTTATTGTTATTCTTCACTGTATTTGGAAGAAACGGAACTCCGCGCCAAAACCCAAAGAGCTAGCTTGTATTTGCAGTATAACTGGGTGCTGGACGCCGAACACCTCGTGCCAAAGGGTCCCTTCAACTTGAAGATGACCGTTTTGGGCAGTGATGACCCATGGTGCGGACTGACAAATTATTGTTCGCCATTTTTCGGCACGGATAAGACCTACGAGCGTGAGTATTGCAGAACTCACCTTCCCCCGCCTACGACAACCAAGGCGCCCACCACCACGGCTAAACCGACAACGACCACCACCACCACAACAACGACGACCACATCTCCGACCACCACCACCTCCGAGAAGACGACCACCAAATCCACTACTAAGAAGTCGACCACAAAGTCTACAACCACAACCACGACGACGACAACGACAACAACGCCTACAACTACTACTACTACAACGACGACGACGACGACCACAACCCCCAAGCCCACCACCACCACCACAACAACTACTACGACCACTACGACAGTGAAGTCGTTGCCGCCCTTGACACGGTCAACTAGATTTACACGCAATCCCAATGCTACCCGCACTGCTCCAAGTGATAAAACAGCAGTTTTTCCTCCGGTTGTTACTGTCGAAATGAAACCACCTGAAACAACACTTTCAACCCCATTCACCACCTCTCCAACTACCACAAGAGCGCCAACAACCACCACTACCCATCCTACCTCCCCCACAACAACATTCGCCCCGCCGCAATGGTCGACAACCACTAAGGCGCCAACGACAACGACCACGAAGAGAACGACACCAACAACGACCTCCACAACGACAACAACGACCACAACAACACCCAGCACTACAACCCTCCCGCCGCGTGTACCTTTTACCACCATGTTTGCGGGAGATCATTTTACAATATTCTCGACAAGAGAGACATCCACCGCGCCGCCAACGACTACAAGAAAGACAACAACGACCACAACGACTACAACAACCACAACGACTACGACTGCATCGACAACGACAGCTGCTGCTGCTGAAACTGCCAAGTCAACGACAACAGAGGCAGCCACGGTGCCGACACAGGCCCCGACAGTTAGTCCGACGACCATATACGATTATGATTGCTACTTCGACCTGCATATATACATAGCAACTTGCATACGCATACCAAGACAACCACCAGGATGGTCAACGAAATTCCCAATACCAAGACCTGGAATAGAGCTTCCTTTCTTTGACAAAGTCACCAAGCCAACAACTCAAAGTACGAAATCAACTCGCTTCCCTACTCCTCCTCCGACGAAGCCGACGAAAAAGGTGACAAAAACTTTGGCTACGGACCTCGGGCCGTACACGCGTCCCACGGGAACAATCCCCACTGATGGAACAAGACCGACAAATAGAATGGGTAAAACAAGAGGAACAAGAAAGCCGACGCCGGCCACGGAGCCGACAGATACCGGTGACGACACCCACGGTGGAGAACACACCACAGAAGGAGACGGCAATGTGCCGGGCCCCTTACCGGGAGGAGGCACTGACGACACTCAAACCACTAAATCTGACGGAAGTGAGCCTGGACCGGGCCAGCCGGGCGGCGGCTCCACCGGGCCACCTGGCGGAGGAGGCACAGACACCGGCGGTGGTACCACAAAGGGAGGTGATGGCACCGCCACAGGCGGCCCAGGCGGCACAGGCGGCCCAGGCGGCACAGGCGACAAAGGCGATGGCACGACAGGAGGCACTGGTGGCGGTGGCGTCGGCGGCGGTCTTGGAGGAACAACAACGTCAACCACAGAGTCCATCATTGGCGCTGGCGTGGGTGACCCTGGCAAGGCTGTCAAGAGTGAAGGCAAAGGTGGAGCTGGTCCGCTGGTCGCCGGCATTCTTGTGCCGCTTCTTCTGCTCCTCTGCATTCTCATCATCTGTCTAGTGATGAAGAAGAAGAAGAAAGAGCCTGGAGAAGGAGACGAAGAGGGTGAAGACGGTGAAGATGGAGAAGGAATGGGCGCCGATGGAATGGGTGGCATGGGCGGCGGAGCTGGCGGAATGGGCGGCATGGGCGGCGCAGGAGGAATGGGAGGAATGGGCGGCGGAGCAGGAGGAATGGGCGGCGGAGCTGGCGGAATGGGTGGCATGGGCGGCGGAGCCGGAGGAATGGGCGGCATGGGCGGCGGAGCCGGTGGAATGGGCGGCGGAGCCGGAGGAATGGGAGGCGGAGCCGGTGGAATGGGTGGAATGGCTGGCGGAGCTGGTGGAATGGCCGGTGGAGCCGGCGGAATGGCTGGTGGAGCTGGCGGAATGGCAGGTGGAGCCGGCGGAATGGGCGGCGGAGCCGGAGGAGCCGGAGGAGCGGGCGGATCAGGTGCCGGAGGAGGAAAGGGCGGAGGAAAGGGCTTCCGCTTTGGAAAGAAGAAAGGAAAGGACGGTGGAGCCGATGATATCGATCTCTTTGGAGGTGCGATTGGACCTGGTGAACAAGATGCTCCAGAAATGTTCCTACCGGGAGCATCGGGCTAATCTAGTAATTTCCAACTGCTCTTACTGCCAAAGCAAATCGAACGAGCATTGTTCTTTGACTGAAGCGCAAATCACAAGTGTTTATGCGTTACAATGTATTGCTCTTCGAAAAATGTCGACTAAATCGCTCAAAATACAGGCGCACCATGCAACGGGCTTTATTTTAGTGGGACTGCCGAGACCACTCAGTACACGCACCGGTAGTATGTGAAAACTGAAAACTATGCAATAAGTTAACGTTTTCTTTTATTTTGTTTTTTCGAAATTTGTTTTGCAATTTAAAATTAAACTTGCAAACACCGAGCCTGCGTTAGGTAGTGTTAGGATGTGAGATGACGCCACCGGTGACGTCATATGATGACCTCTGACGTCACCGGTGCGGGACGGACGGGGATTGGTCGCCTGCGGCTGTGCGGTGATCGGCCGAGATGGTCTGGGCCAAATACACCAGTTTGGATGGAGCCAGCGTGTGTGGCGGACGTCACCTCAAGCTATAACAGGTAGTAGGTTGTTTGAGGTTAGAAATAGGTCACAAAGGTCACGAAAGCTTGAAGCCCTTCACTCAGGTTGGGGTGGGGGTGTTTTTGGCCACACTCGCTATTTTTTCCTTTGCTTGCGTAAAGATGACCACCGCACGCAGCGGCACGAAGCTTGCTGTAGCTTATCATAATCTATTCAGCCTCGTGTATAAATTTTTTGACCCCAAGTCACGCTAGGTAAGTGAAGTTAGGTCACCATGCCTCTAAGAAAATGTGATTCTGTCATTTCTACAGCATAGCTCCCGACTCCTACACGTAAGTTCACGGAATTGCTTAACCCGCGCCCCAGTGGCGGTCTCAGCCAACTTCGCCCTAGTGGGGGGGGGGGGCATATGTTACCACCTGCACCTCTAACTCAAAAACTAAGAGGGCTAGAAAGACGCGGCAAAAACAATCGATAGCTCTCAATGCGTACGTTTGAAAGTATTTCGGTCATTTTTCAGCTTAGAGCAATATTGGGGTCACTGGAGGTCATCAAAGGTCAAAATTTACCAAATGTCATTATATTTTTCCGAAAACATGCATTTATCTCAGGAACTATTATAGCTAGAAAAACGCATGGAAAAGCAATCGATAGCTCTTGAACTCTTCTTTCGATAAGGTCATCATTAAAATTGACCTAAGGTCAACGGTTTAGCCTCCAGAGGGCAAAAACTCCAAAAATAGCTGTTTTTACGAAAAGTGTTTTTCGACAATAACTTTTGACTAAAAAAAGTCACGACATTTCTATTGCCAGAATCGTGTTCCTCTCGCCGAGACGCATCGAATGAACTATGATTTGACCTTGCAAGGTCAACTTCAAAATTTGACCTCAGGTCAAGGTCATGACCTGACCGGAAAAGGTCATATTGCATATCAGTCGATGCGTCTCGGCAAGACAAACACAATGAGACCATCCCCAGCGTTCTATCTCTTTCCAATCGAGAGTTATTGGTAAAAAGCTGTTTGTAGCCTCAAATGACCTCGGATGACCTCTCTAGAGGCTATCAGCAAAAACGACACCTTGGTCGTCACGGGTGGTCCAAATCATTGTGATTCTGAAATATTTGGACTGTTCCTATGCGTACACACGGATCCAGAGGCATTTTCATTTTTCTCCATTGACTTATAATGGTAAGGTCACGCCACTGACCTGACCTTAGGTCACGGATATAAAAAATACGAGATATACAAATGTAGGCGCCCATAACATCATGCAATTCACCAAGTTTAAAACCTTTCTGACAAACACTGCATGCTGGACATGATTGCAGACTTTTTTTAGGCTTGGTCAGTTAACTTGACCTGGTGACCTGACCTGACATGACCTGGGGTCAAAAATTTAAAACATTGTCCAAAATTGATGTGCAAAAAGCTACCCCAAGCAGCGCGGCGCTACGCGCCGCGGTTTTTTATCTACACGCGAAAACGCGACAGGGTGGTAATGCCCCCCCCCCCCCCCACTGGGGCGAAGGTTAAGGAAATCACTATACACGTTTTTCTTAAGTTTGCCCCTCACTGTAAACGTCTCTTTGAGCACAGCACGAGAATTGCTAGCTGAATCACTGAGAAAACTGGTTAGCGCACTTTGTGTTGTAGATATGAATAATATTTTCAAAAATAAGTTTTGAACACCGACGATTTAACGTGATGTTAACCCGCGCGGGGCTGGGTCTCCAGCCGAACGCGCGGGGCTGGGGGGGGGGGGGGGAGGGGGTTAATTTTACCCCCCCCTGTTATCTCCCGAACTAATGGTCCGATTTGGAAAATTCAAACGCCAATCGAAAGATCTCATCACGATCAACTAAAAACATGTACTTAATTTTAAGTTTAAGGTCAAGGTCAAGGTCAGGTCAAGGGTACAAATTACAAGTTCCTACAGTATCGGCCTTGCACCGTAGTTGCCGAAGAATGGAGTCATGGACTGAGACTGATCGCCCAAAACGTGTTCTTAGGCTACCAAGACAATATTCGTTGCATACAATATCATTCAGAGGTCAAGGTCAAGGTCAGGTCAGGTCAGGTCAGGTCACCAAAAACAAAATATAGAAAAAGGCATGTGCGACACATGTTTTATGGGTCATTTTACTCATAGAATTCAATAGGCACACTCAATAAGTGAAATGGACCACCTCTGGATGAATTTCAGGTCGAGGTCAGGTCAAGGTCAGGTCAAGTGAGGTCAAATTTTGAAGTTGGTTGTTAAGGCCTAAAAAGGTGTCAATCTGATGCAGTTTTTCACGGCGAATCGAATGATGCTATTTTTGTTTCCGTACAAGGTCTAGAACTTCCAAAAAAGTCATTTTTCAAAAATTTTGTGTGTCGTGACGTCATAAAATTTTGAATAACTTCCACATTTTTGAACCGATTCTTCTAAAAATTGGTATGTAGGTGCACATAGACCACTTCTCTGACATATATTCCGGTTTTTTCGATACACTCAAAATTTTGGATTTTATAGTTATTTTTCCAAAAAAGTCAGTTTTTTTGAAAAAAAAATTGGGCCAAAATCCAAAATTTTCAAAAAACCGAGATAGCCATTTGATAGACAAAGTAGAATTACGTATATCCTTTTCTTGTTACGTCTTGATTCCTTTAAAAATGAAGATGTTAGCGGCGTTTGAACTTTTGCCGTTTTTGAGGCGAAAATGGCGAACATGACGTCACTAAAACGTCAATTTCTCAAAAATTTTCCGACGGATTTCGCTCAAATTTTCAGGGAAGGTGTCAAATTAATGTAAGAAAAGGTACTCAAAGTTTGGCGGCGCTGCGCGCCGCCGTTTTTGAGATATTGCAAATATTCGCGAGGGGGGGGGGGGGGGGTAAAATTTACCCCCCCCCCCCAGCCCCGCGCGGGTTAAGCCCCGTGCAATTTATTTATTAGTTCAGACATAATTCCCGAGAAGTCGTCTATCCCTGTGGGGCTGTAGGTATTGGCAAATACGATTTACGAGTCTGTGAAATAGTAAATAAATTTGATGAAATTGATCGTCTGTGAAATCTGGTCAAATCAGTGTGCGCCAACCAGTTTTCTCAGTAATTCAGCTAGCAATTCTCGTGCTATGTTCCAAACGACGTTTACAGTGAGGGGCAAACTTTAAAAAACGAACTATACCAACATTTCTTTTTTTTTAATCTCAGAGTTTTGATATTAGTGACCCAAGGTCTGGTCAATTTTGCGGTCTTCTCATTGTCAATGGGAAAAATCGAACTGCTACTTCTTTTGCAAGAAAATCACTCTTAACGCTACAAACATCGGGATGCAAGTAAACATGACACTCTGAATCGGATGATTGCACATATGTTTTTATGCTCTTTATGCTCCTGAAGTCATCTGGGGTCATCAAAGGTCTCCATCAGTCTTTTTTCTCTGACAATAACATTAACTAGAGAGACGCTAGAGCGATGAAAACATCTTATATGCATTCAGCTCAACGATACAAAACCACTAATGTAGTGTGACCTTTTCTCTGACCTGAGGCCAAATTTCTATGTTGACTTTTTCCATGTCAACTTATAGTTCAGTCAGTACGTCTCGAAACAAACGCGATGCGGGTAAACTCAACGTAATGCAAGGTTGATGTCCAAAGCTATTACAGAAAAACCTTTTACGCAAAACGTCAAACTTTCACTTCTGTCGTACGAAAGCTAAACAGTTTGCTCTAGGTCAAATCTGAAAAAACATAATCAAAACTAATTTGAAAGAACTATCAAATGCATTTTTACGCGACGCTGTGTAGCTCTATTCGTTCCCGAGTTATGTTCCCGAGTTACCTATTTGTAGAAAGTTACTAAAATCTGGAAAACTTACCGTGGTCACTTTTATTTTTGGTGGCTTCCAGTGACCTCAGCGATGACCTGATCGAAAAATGACCTGTATTTATCTTAAGGATCTTATCATGAGCTATCTATTACTTTTTGCGTCTTTACATTTCTCTTGTTTCTGAGATAGCCAGACATGGCTAAGTACCCATCATGAGAAGTTGGCTGAGACCCCCATCAGGGCGCGTTTAAATTCAAAGCATGTTACACAGATTCTCTGGGAAACTATGACCATATGTTTCAAATGTCTCTATTCGAAAATAAACCAAATGTGCATATGCCAGATATATTTTATAATTATCTCATTTAACCCCCGCCCGTATGGGGGGGGGGGGGGTCGAACGGACTACCCCTCGGGTTTTCGCAAATAACCCGGGTAAAAAGTGGCTGATCGCAACAAACCTTTGATACCCCCGCGTTAATCCATTTTACACCTACCCTTAAAATTCCATGACCCTGACCGAAATGACCTTTGACCTGTGACTTACTTTTCGAGACCATGTTTGGCCGGAATCGCGATTCGGCGTATGTCGGCTCGCATTAGCCACCCGTTTGCAGTCTTTTCGTGGTTTCAAGCGTTCAAACATGGGATATGATGTTGCCCCCATACATTAGGGTGGGAGTCAAGGTCACCTGAAGGTCAGGTCAGGTCATTGACCTTTGATGACCTCGGATCCCTTTTCGAGTTTTGCATGTTTCTAGGCTAATTTTTGGAGCTCGAGTTTAACAATCATTTGAACATTTACGAAGTAGTTTTAGTGCCTTCGTAACATGTTACGAAGCTCTCAGAGGCGGTTGACAGTTGACACCAACTACGAATACCCGGCAAAACCCCTACTGGTTTTGACCTGACCTCACCTGACCTGACGTGGTCTAAATGCACGAAGACAGCATCTGTGATGAAAACGAATATCATATTCGTGATTAGCACCCCCAAAAGCCCTATTGCAGTCTTACTTTACGACGTTCTAACAGGTCGCGATTTTCTCGACTTTTGGGTCATTGACCTGACCTGGAAGGTCAACCAATGACCTAGGACCTTGAAGTTGGGTATCATCGGCTCTCTCTCTCTCTCTCCCTCTCTCTCTCTCTCTCTCTCTCTCTCTCTCTCTTTCTCATCACGGGCAACACGCTCGTTTTTTTCCGCGAAGCTCTACCTCGATCAGGGACGAAACTGCAAGGGTCCAACGTTCGCGGCTTATACGTTATACGTTATACGTTACACGTTACCCCCAGTACGTTCGCGGCTGGCAAAACACCAATACGGGCGAGGGTTAACAACATCTAAATATAATTCAAGTCTAATATTTCTCATTTTCTATCGGGCTAGACTATGGGTTAAAGTTAATATTAAATGAACAATCAATTAAAAGCCAACAGACAACAAAAAATCATAACCAATCCCCGGACACTGGACGGCCAATCCATTTCACGCTTATCAACCGTTATTAGTTGCGTTTACACAACATTTTTGTCATAGCTCCAGCCCATTTATTTTGCGATAATGTCGATGCAATGATCTTTGTATGTTTAGAGGGGATAATTTTGTAAATTGTTAAGCACCATTGGTATCTTTTGCAACATCACGTGCAGAGCTATAAGCTTGCAACAATCCCTATGTAAACAGGGCTATTGTTAGAATACTGCGGAACGGTCCCACCACGAGACATTTCGAGGACCGCAGTCGCCCGGTCGATGACATAGGGTTCCATCGGGCATTGGTGTTTATTTATTTTTGACGGATGCTCTACGGTCCAGCAGAGGAAGGGTGCAGGGCTGGGAAGTTGAAATTTCGGTCTACTAGGGGTCCTCAAGCGCTGCAAGAGCATTGTTTTTTCTTTGCTGATATTGCACAGCGCAGCTGGTAAAACACTACTCGTTAGAATTGTGCCTTTCTCTTTAAAAACAAACCTAATTGTCTCGGACAATTTAGTTCAGTGTGTTATATTTAGGTCAGGTCAGGCAGGCACATCACATTGCAGCGATATTGCGCTTCGATATCGATCGGTATTTATCTCGATGTACAATCAATTTTTTTGACAATTTTCATGGTGGCTGTTGCTGACGAAATCACAGCCCAAAGAAAAGCCTTATCATGTCGACAATTTGTTTATTTTGGCTCGCCATGGACCTATGTCTGCAGTGAGGACCGGCACGGTGATGGTGCCAAGTCCCGGCATTCAGGCAAAGCGGCCTCCCGGCCCAGTGGGTGCCGACTGCCGAGTGACAGAAAACAGCGGCATCAGCATCACCACACCCCTCAGTGCCAACAGCGATACTGTGGTGTGTTCTAGTGGAGAGGCTTGTTCGGGTGTGCTCTAAGTGTTCTATGCTGTGCTAGCTATTTATCATGACGCCGTGATACCTACCTACTGTGGCTGAGTTTAACCTGTTTGCAGGGACAGATGGCTGAAGCCAAGGTGGTGGTAATCGGCGCCGGTGTGATCGGCGTTGGAGCAGCGCTGGCCATTCAGCGTGAACTGCCTCGAGCGACCGTTACCATAGTAACCGCTCAGCTGACCCCATTCACAACGGGAGATGGCGCCGCCGGCATTTGGGGACCTCACTACGTCAGTGGTGACCCGATAAAGGTCAGGTCAAGTACCGAGCGAATATGATGACACCGCGAGACACCCCCAAGACGTCACAGGCTGGGACATAAATCTTAGGACCATGTTAAATGTATTTTTTAATTTTTGTTTTAACGGCTGATGTTGGGTTGGCTATTAGAATAACAATACGTTCATTTATTATTTCTTTCCTAAATGCAATAATTTTAATGGACCGTTACGGGAAGCAGAAGATATCAATTTTTCACAAATTATTCTTATGATAACTTCTAGCAAAACGACGGTAACAACGAACTTATTGCTACAGCTTCTAATCCGTAATAAAAATTGACGGTCATCGGCCACGGGTCAGGCCTTTTCCTAAGGTCACATTTCATATCTGATCTGTCGAAATGAAATATATTTGAACTGTTTTAAAGAGAGAAATAGCGACATCTATGAGAATCCAGGACATGCATATAATTACATAATAGCCGTTTTCACGACGGCCATCTGGTACACATTTGGTGCACATCTGGTACAGATTAGGTGCAGATTTGGTCAAATCAGGTTCAGTGTGTCTCTTAGCAGCTATCAGCTATCAGCTAGGGTTGCACTAAATGCTTATATGCCTGCTTTGTCATATTATCAGAGAGCATCATCGATCAAAACACTGAAATAAATTCATAAAATGAAGATATTTGGTGTAAAAGAAATTAGGTGCAGATTTGGTCAAATCAGGTGCATTCGCCGGATAGCCCGTCGTGAAAACGGCCATTATGTATGTACCTATCAAAGTTATATAAAACAAGCAATATTCCAACAAAGGAGCTATTTGTCAATAGGCTACATCGTTCTAACGTAAAATGCTTATTGTTATTATCAAACAACAGCATCTTTCGATCATCGAGGTATATAATACTGAAGCGTTTCACTGGTTGCAGATCAGGGACTGGAGTCAGGCGACACACGACTTCCTGCAGCGTCTCTGGATGGAAGGTGAGTGTCCAGGAATCGGTCTAATCGCTGGCCACGACCACCCCGAGAAGGCTCCCCACACCACAGTGCCCTTCTATCACGAGGATGCACCAGCCTCTGGGGACGCCTCAGCGCCAGAAGAAGGGAAGATGGGGTTGTCAGGGTCTGATGCGCGGTTTGAGTCATCGTCGGATGACAAGAGGATGTCAGAATCTTCACAATCGGGTAAACTCTCTTCAGAGACACCTGTCTCAGGTAAAGATAAGATTCATCCAGAGCTAAGATCTACTCCTTACGAAGGGAAACTAAGTCAGCAGGTCACCTTCTACGCGGAACCATCCAAGTTTCTCCCATTCCTGCTAGCTGCCTTCAAATATCACGGAGGCAACGTCATCGTTGCCAATGTGACGTCACTCCAACAGCTGGCAGAGTATGACGTCATTATCAACTGCACCGGGCTAGGATCTGAGACTCTATTCGGTGACACCACACTCCAACCCATCCGAGGACAATTGGTGCGCGTGAAGGCACCATACGTCAAAAGCTTCCTCGCTAGAAACGGTTTTTACATCGTTCCGAACGAAGACGCGGTTGTTTTAGGCGGTACAGCGCAGCTGAATGACCGACGCACGGAGCCGGACGTTGCAGACACAGCAAGAATCGTTTCAGGCTGTTCGAAATTGATTCCCGCCCTACGTGGGGCCCCGATTGTGGGTGTATGGGCTGGGCTGAGGCCGTTCAGGCCCGGAGGGGTCCGCCTGGAGTCGGAGCGACATCTGGTGGGCGGTAGGTGGCGCTGGGTGGTGCACAACTACGGCCATGGTGGATCGGGTGTTACGCTGTTTTGGGGCTGTGCGTTAGAGGTGGCAGCGAAGGTCCGTCAGATTTTGGAGAACGCCACAGCCAGCAAGTTGTAGACTGTAGAGTGTAGATATGGTGACTGAAAAACTGCCTCCGCAAAACATTGTTAGCCGTTATATTGCTCCAGCTATGCCTCTACAATAACGGCTGGTGACTGAAAACCGCTTCAGTCAAAATGTTGTCAGCCCTGATGAGATGCAATGCTGCAGCTACTCCTCTAACCTGCTCGACTAATGATCTGCGATCCTAATAGGCAAGTTGGCTGTGTGTAGACCTGCGGAATAACAAAGCTCTTCATATCTGGGGCAACCTTCAAGCGCTAACACCTGCTGAGTGCTGAAAATGAAATGTATGACCGTCACAGACAACGAGTGGCACTAGGTAGTTCTCAGATTGATATTTAGGTCTGCTTGACTATTAGTGGACTGGCAACGCACTGAGCGACAGGGGCTCACCTGTTTTGTATATTTTTGATGGAATGTGAAGTGTGCCGACGTCGATAGACGAGCTGTGAAAAGGGAGATGCAATTGCTTGGCCAATATAATGTGTATTATACCCAAAAAGTTGTTGAGGTTCGGCATTTTGTCATTTTACCCGGCCCGTACCGTAGGCACCGTTGTTGTCAGTACAACGGCGAAGTCCACCACAATGGAGCACATTCTGTCGCACTAAAATCGATAATTAGTTACCAGTTAGTATTTATTTTCTCATTTTGATGTCATATTCACAGTGAAACCGACTAACGCCATGAGTATTGCAGTTACTTCGGTCATTGGGTTCATTCACTGCGTCTTCAGTTAATATTTGTTACGGACGCATTTATGTACAACGTAAATGGCTTGACATTTTCAAACAATTTGATATACAATAATGCATAACAACGGGCACAGTAACAATAAATAGCACAGCTAAGGCACTTCATACACTTATCGCGGTCAACATTTTGCGGTCCTTAAGTCGGAGCAATTCTAATAGAACCACTAAGGCTTCTTCACCTTTTCAATTCTCAAGAATAGCATACATATCACTGAGCAACTTACGAACACATTTCACATCACGAACTTTCCACCTGTGGGCTCACAATACAAAAAATACACTTTTCGTTTTCTACTTTCAAACTCCGCTACAACTTGCTCTTAAGAGCACCACCCTTCTTGTTCGCAATGCTCCTCCTCTTACCCATCTCCCCAAACAAGTTCTGCATCAGGCTCTGTGGCAGGGCGGCCATCTCCCGTGGCGGTCCTGACGCAGGAGCCTTCTCCTCCTCCTCCTTCGGGACAGGAGCAGGAGGCGGCGGCAGGTCTCCAGGCACCGGGTACTTGTCCAGCAGCTCCTGCAGAGCCACCATCTGCAGGTGGAAGTCCTCCTCCGTCATCAGACGGTGGTTGCCACGCTTCTTCAGGTACAGACGGACGTCATTGTGGGGCACGGCTCGGACAAGATCCAAGCAGTTTTCCCAGTGCACAGAGTCGTCCTGGGGAAAGACAAATAGTTGTCAGATTAGAAGGAAGAGTCGCCCGAGAAAAGACAGTGGTTAGTTCAGCTGTGAGCTTCCGGTACTCTTCTCTCTCACTTCTTCTCTCGTATTCCTTAACCGCAGGTTATTTGAAAATTGACAAACACTATTCGTTAGAATTGTGTTTTTCAATTGATAGAAACGGTTCGTCGGTTATCAGTACAGTCCGATGGACTATCTCCCTTCCTCTCCTCTTAAAGGGACCCTCCCACCTTAACATTAGATTTGAGTTGAGATAGCCAAAATGGGGTCCCTGGCTCACAATTACCGGTTTTGGCACTCACAACATCGAGAAATGCCTTAAATCGGAAATATTGAATTTCAAAATTGCAGCATTTTGATTCAGAGGGGCTAATGCTTAGGAATACCCCTCTGAATGTGTGACGTCAGCGCAGATATCTAACGATTTTTAAATGTTTGACTAAAACGTTTTGTAGCACGCGGTGGTATATGCTATTTGCGCGCAACATCTGCCGCAAACGCCGCACTTCTAAAATAAAGTCGCTAGAAACAGCGGAGGTCCCAAAAAGTAAACAAAAGTAAAAGTCTAATATCTTGAAAACCGGTGAATATTTTTCGGTGAAATTTGGTAGATATTCGTTTTCGCTCTTTCTGAACCGAGCGACATCACTTCCATGCCAATTCATAAACTTTTTTGAAGGTGGGAGGGTCCTTTTAATTTATTCGTCATTAATAAATCTACTCGTTCTATCCTACCACCTATCCCTCTCTTTGCTCCCTTCCCTTTTCCCCTCCTAATCCCGTACCCTTACTCTCTTGTTCACAAACCAATTCCCCTTTTTCTTTTGTCTTCTCGCTCTGTTTCTCATTTTAATTCCTCCCTCTATCTTGTTTTCTTCATATCTCCCTCATCCTCTCTCTTTCTTTCTTTCATTTTCTCTCTCACCCTCCCACTTATCCCTTTTCCTCTCATCTTCTTCTTCTTCCAACCATTCTCACCTCCATTGCGTGGATGATTCGCACGGGACACTGCACCCCCAGCGGCTTGTCGATGTCGATACGATGGTCCTTCATCTCTTGTAGGAACCGCTTCGAACAGGTAACCTCGACACCCCAGTTGGCCTTGAAGCGGACCGCCTCACCAGCCTCCACACGCGCTTGCGTCTGTGGATGTCAATTTCAGGTGTCATATAACATATTAGTGTCAAGTGCCAAATATCAAGTGGCATGTGTCAAAGGATTAGTTGTTGAAAGAATCAGCACCCACAGATCGGTGTTTGCGAAGGAGGACCGGTGGAAACAGAGATCTCTGGTAGAACGAAAAGACAATGCAGAATGAATATGAACGACGGTAAGGTATTTCGAGACGAATGTTAATTAAAACACCAGTGAGTTACGTGCTCGATTTGAACTCAATTCATGTATTCAGCTGCAAAGTCAGTCCCTTCAAAAGCCGATAAATGTCTTGTTAATGATGCCTGCGTTTAGGAATGCAGACCACTGTGCGTGGCAACAGTTCCAGCACTCCCTGAAGTCACAAGATGCCTGAGGTGACAGGTCTGCCTAAGGTCACAGATCTGGCTGAGGTCACAGGGATGTCTGAGGTCTGAGGCCACAAGTCTCTCTGAGGTCACAGGACTGGCTGAGGTCACAGGACTGGCTGAGGTCACAGGACTGGCTAAGGTCACAGAAATGTCTGAGGCCACAAGTCTCCCTGAGGTCTCAGTACTGCCTGAGGTCACCAAGCTGCCTACCTCGGGGTCCAGTGACTGCAGCAGCGTCTCGAAGAGGTCGTCGTCGAGGCCGTGGTTGACGGCAGGAGCCAGCATCAGGATGCTGTGGACCCGCTCGGGGTACTTAGCGGCCAGCATCAGCGACATCCAGGCTGTAGAGGCGAGGGAAGGTGATGTGGTCAGGCGGCATGTTCATAAGACATGTTCAGAGGAGAGATGCGACAAAGGAACTAGCTATAAGTTATGTGACGCATCAGATACTACCTAATCGTGCACTCATATGTCGGAAGAGTTGTCATCATCTCTTCCTTCCAACGATTGGATTAACCCTCGCCCTGGCAGGGGGGGGGGGGTCGATGCGTCCCCCCTAAGGTTTTTCGAAGATAGCGTAAAAACGGCGGCGCGCAGCGCCGCCAAATTTGGCACAGCCTATGGGGCAACCTTTTTACATATGACCTGAAAATTTCAGGTGCGGGTGACCTTGGGTCAGGTCACCAGGTCAGAAAAACCGGTACAAGGTCATGGTCGAATTTCAATTTTCTTTTTGCACCTGTCCAACTCACAGTTTTGCACTGATTTCCTTCAAACTTTCAGGATGTGCTAAGTTCACCGAGTTGTATAACATATAGTTCGGGTTTTTTTGAGGTCACTGACCTGAGGTCAGTTAGAGGTCATTACGTCGTAATGTTAAGCCTATGGGAAAATAATAAATTCGGAAAATACTGGAGATATCCGCTTCGTTCTATCACTTTTGTGCTTTGAAACCACAGTACTTAACAGCAGGTCACTTGGTGCTTCTTTGTTTGGTGTACTTATCCATGGGTCAGGTCAAATGAGGTCAACTGAGGTCAAATGACGTTTTTGCCAATAACTTGGCACATAATGACGCTAGAGCTTAAAAAATGGTATCATTGTGTTCCTGGTGATCAGCCGAATCGAATGATATACGATATGATGCAATTTGGTTAACTTTAACTTAATTTA
Organism: Amphibalanus amphitrite; assembly: GCF_019059575.1. Lineage (NCBI taxonomy): Eukaryota > Metazoa > Arthropoda > Thecostraca > Balanomorpha > Balanidae > Amphibalanus > Amphibalanus amphitrite. The sequence goes on from NW_024883394.1 coordinate 38,794, forward strand.
TTAATTTAAGTTTACTTAAAATTTAAGAACAACTTTAAGTACACTTAAGCAAGCTAAAAAGTATATCATTCGACGCGCCTTGACGTGCTGAGTTCACTGGTGCTTTTCTTTTTGCTCTATCTTAATTAGATCAAAAGTTAAAAGCGAAAAACTTTTGACCTGTTTTTAGCGAAATTTTTACATTTATACCCCCCAAAACCCCCCTAAATATTGACCTAGAGCAACCAAATTTGCACAGGGGCGAGAACTTCAGGGGGCCCACCTACCTACCAAATTTGGTGTTTCTAGGTGCCATAGGAGCCAATCGCGAGGGGGGGGTCGCATCGATCCCCCCCCCCCCCTGCCAGGCCGTGTTATGAAAAATGCCCTGCCAGGGCGAGGGTTAAATATTGGTAAATTGTTAAAACTCGGTGTGACTATGACGGTATAGCTTGAGAAGGTGCAATTTAGGTGGTGTGGCTAAACGGTTTCTGAGACGAGACGGGGGGGGGGGGGGGGGGGCGATGCGTACCGTCTAAAAATAAAAAGGCCACAGCTTTAACAAAAACGGTTACGAAACGGGACAACCAACGACCAAGTGGTGAGTTGTGACATATTTCGCTTGCAGCTGAAATATCACATTTTCTACTGTATCAACAATCATGACACTAATCTCTAGATTAGCGGAATCCCCAACTCTCACCTCCATTACTGGAAGAGACCAGGATCTGGGGTCCTGTGGTCAGATGCTCCAGGGCGTGGCAGGCGTCTTCGAACCATGCGGAGAACGACACCTCCCTCTGCTGGGTGGTGCGGGACTCCCCAATACCCTCAGCGTCGTACCTGTGGACGGGAAATCTGTCAGTCAAACGAGTCTGTTGACTTTAAGGGTATGGCATAGATTGACATACGCAGCGGCATCCAAGCAATATTTACTGTTATGTTCAATCGTAATTCTTTGACATGCGGGCCATTAATTTCTCATCGACCGATTTTACGAGATAAGTACGTGATAAGGGCGTAGTCACAATTCGACTACTCGAGGTCAATATGCTTTGCTCTATATCTGAGCTATATTGCAAATTGAAACGAAATCTTATCATCTTATCGACGATAATGTCAACGACACCGACTTGTGCGTTGATCAGGCTGTAATCGATAAGTAAATGCTTATAGAATTATGTTGCCACTTTCCTCGGCAGCTTCACAACACATAACGACATGATAGTATCGTAAAAAATGTCGCCTCGCACTAACCCAACCCTCTTTCTCCCACCCTTTATCATCATAGCCCATAAGCGGTACTCACTTCAGGAACGGATATCCGTTTCTCAGGCAGAACTCTTCGATGATGTTTGCTTTGGCGATGTACATCTTGGAGAAGTATCCGGGCACATACATAACCCCGGGCCGACGGGTGCCCTCGATGCGACAGTACGCGAACCGGCGAGGCTCTCCGTCCCGATGAAGGCGACCCAGGTAGGCGTACTGAGTTGGAGATAGATTGTGTTTGCGGAAGTAGCTCGTCTTTGGGGCTGCCCCGCTGCCGCTGGTGGTGGTGTCGACACTGGACATGTTGGACAGAACCTGCCGGAGAGAAATGAGCATACGTTATGCTGAATGCATTCTAATGTTTCTTTATTGATTTTGTTAAAGTTGATAGCATGCGAACAGATAAGTTAAAAAAAAGACTGAGCTTAAACCGCTAACCTAGTTGTGACTTGAGGATGTGCTTATTTACGATTTACGTACTTCAGACTCTAAATGGGCTTTAAGCATGACTCAGTCTTAGATTGCTGTCGCTGCCGCGACCCACTGATCAAAGATAAGATATCGATGGTGTGAAAATGAGACGGTCTGGCCACTTCAAACTCGAGTGGTGTATCCCGATGGCCTCTGACTTTCCAGTTTTGAAACTAGGCTGCAGAACTAGGCCGCCGATCACGTGCACGGCTGTGTCACATGCGAAACCCCCCCCCCCCCCCCAAACACACACAAACAGCACACATCCCCTACACGCATACGCGCTATGGGAAGAATGCCATCGACGTTTTACTCTGATATAGTTCATACCGAGCTAAATACTTTTATGCCAATGCCGGCAATATTTATCTCAAATCTATGCCCGGTATTGTTCTATCTCAATTCTCAATGCATCAAAACTGTGCTAGTTTTAATGTCATATTTGCTGGAAAATTTTAATTTGCTTGCTACGCTACAAAACATTTAGACTGTTAACTTGTTGCTATACTCCTTCCAACCACATCTTGGGCGAAATCATCTCACAAACATGCTGCACTGCAATCCTTTCCAACCTCACGTCATTTTATTATATTTCCGCTAAAATCGTATAGGCAAAATGCTATTTTAGCTAGCTTTTTTAATTCTAGCTATTTTAAATATATCTCTTCATTTTTTTTCGACTACATAACGGAATAAAAGTAATGTCTGCCACTTATACAGACATATGATAATTAAATGTAACTGTCGAAAATGTTAAGACTATAACATTTTACATTTAACTTGGCGAAGAGAAATACCCGCATGCTCACTCTCTTCAAATGTCAACACCTAGGCTGAAATAAATGAATATATTTTGGAACGTTCCCTCTTGAGTTTGGAAGTTTTAGCTGAAGAACTGTCGAACCAACCAAAGAAGGAACGTTACTGAAATATATTCATTCATTTTAGGCTAAGCTTAGCCTATTGAAAATAGCGAGCATACAATTATTCCTCTACTCTATTCAATCATGCCGCTCATTTTAGTAGTTCGCCACCCTATTACATTTGATTTACCGGCAATTTCCCGAATGCTGACCATGAAAGTAATAAAAAACACTATTTAACTGATGTATTACATTGAGGCCTACTCATTCTCAAAATGCGACTTATTATTGTTTCATAGCTACAAATGTTACATTTACATTCTTGTTCCACCTCTGGATTTTGCCCTTGTTATTTGGTAAACTGGTCGAGGAGGTCCTTATTATTGAGCTCCGCTAAATTGTCGGATATATGATAGATGTGCTACCTAATATTTTATGACCATTGCAAAATTATTTTGAAAATTATATGGAAAACGGTTGCTGGACACCAGCAATTTCTTTGTAAACCGATGGCTTTCGGGGGCTACCACCTATGTACTTCATCGGGGCTATAGGCATGTTCATAGGCTTTTAACCAGAATAATTATGTAGTTTTTGATGCCTAAGTTCTGGTTCGAGTTGTCAGAATAATTATAAATAGGCATGCCATAATTTTATCCTACCCCTGTCAGCGCACCGTTAGGCAAAACAAGCTAATGTAACGTTATCTTTGCACGACTTCCTGGAAGTACTCGTATACCTTTATCTACCTTTCTCTCTCTGTAGTCGACTGGTGCGTGATCCCGCGAACTACGGAAGCTCCAAATGTCTTCCACTGAACTTGCGACCTGAACGTGCCTCTGCTGCGACCAGCAATGACACTAGCTGGCCAAATTTCCAATATATAGCACCAGTGCTCAGTCGGTAATCTTATCGGCGCCCCCGTCTCAAAATCAGGGATCTCCGAGACTATGCCCCGAGATAAGCTCGGTGGCTTTTTCGCCCAGAGTCATCGTGGCTCATTTCAACACAGAGTGATCACTGGTCAGGGACGGCCCACATTTACGAGTGGGATGTCCCAGCGCATCGATAAATTCAATGTCGTGTCTTCCCATCTTCAACGCATGCGTGTATCAAAACAGAGGTGGTTGTTTGTGTGTGGGTGGTAACAGCGTTTGTAGTAACAATACTAGGGTGGCCCGCGTGCTCCGCAACGCGAAAAGGGATATTTTCGATCGGCGGGTGTTCGGTTGTTCTTGTGTCGGTTGGGTTATCTATCCATTTCGGTCGATTGCTTTTTGACGGCTAAACGTTTTGGTTTGTGGAAAAAATATCCACCGCATCGAGGTGCCCGTGTCTGATAAGCATGCTTTCCACTTCAGAATCTGTCAAATGTGCTTTATAATTGAGGTGCGTAGTTTTAAGACAAATGAAAGGCGTAGATAATTTTCGCTAAAAATCGTTTTGCAGAGGTTTAAAACATTTATATTTTTAAGAATACTGTTGCTTGTCATGCAAACGTGATGATTGGATCTTGGAGAGAATTGAATGCTCTTTCTAATGATAGCATTTTCAATTGTCAAGCGTATCAGGTTAAGCAGCAAAATCCGTGTAATTATTTAGTGGCACATTTTGGACAAATACCATTTAATTCAGCGATTTTTTCCACATTGTTTTTGATCAATTAGCTTTTCACATTTTTTCCATGAGAGACGGTACATTTTTATTGCTAATAGGCGCTGTTTCAACTCATTCCGTCTGACGATCACCTGAAATTAATATAAATTCCGAAATCCGTCCAAAACGTCCATTTTTTCAAAAGAAAGTGTCCTCCCCGGTGCACGTGGCGCGTGCCACCCCTGCACCGCACACTATTCGATTGCCCGTTCGATTCTCTACACGATGCTGTTTTCCCCGTACCGGTCGGGCCCACGGTTACCGAGATATTGCACCGGGACCGGACCCGTGTCGGGCAAATTTAGCCATTTTCGCCCGTTTTTGCCAGCCGATTTATACATGTAAAGTCTATGACGCGAATTTGCACTTTTTGGGCACGCGCCACGCGCTCGCTATCGATCCGATCGAGCCGAGACCGCTCAAAGGCACGTTGTCCATCCTTGTTCTATGAGTTGCGCAAATTTCAGCGCGGTAGGTGCAACGGTGTGACCTGTAACCCGCGCTACGTAGCACCATGTCGCGACCTTCGTAATAGACAGAAACTACGCCCTCCTCAAATAGTAATATAGACAAGCGGCTGCGCCACTTGCTTTGCTGCGTGGTAGGAAAAATTGCGGCACCAGCCAATTTGCTTTCGAATGGTGTTTGATTCATGTCGATGTGTCGTCTAGAAGCATAGATATGGACGGAAATGTGAAGAGAATTAAAAAAACTGTTCTGAGGGGGTTGTTGGATGAAATTTGGGTGATACGGGGTCAAGACGGGTCAAAGGGGTCAGCCCCGGTCACTTTGGGTCAGGCCAGGTCACATAGGTCACCTCTCGTCCGCTGGGATCAGCCCGGGCCACTGTTCTGCTTTTGTCTCCACCACTACCCCTACCCCTACCACTACCCCTACCACTACCCTACCCCTACCCCTACCACTACCCCTACCCCTACCCCTACCCCTACCACTACTCCTACCCATACTCCTACCCCTACCACTACCCTACCCCTACCCCTACCACTACTCCTACCCATACTCCTACCCCTACCACTACCCTACCACTACCCCTACTACTACCCCTACCACTACCCATACCACTACCCCTACCCCTACCCCTACCCCTACCACTACTCCTACCCATACTCCTCCCCTACCACTACCCTACCACTACCCCTACTACTACCCATGTCCCCTACTACTACCCCTACCACTACCCCTACCCCTACTACTACTCCTACCACTACCCCTACCCCTACCCCTACCACGACCCTACCCCTACCACTACCGATACCACTACCCATACCACTACCCCTACCCCTACCCAACACCGCTGGGTCATGCCAGGTCACAGAATAATTGGATCCAATCAGTACTAAAATATTAGACTTAGAGTGTTCCCAGCCCTGCCCCTATTCGTGCCATTCCATTACGCTTATTCGTATTTGTCGGAAATGGCGCTTTGTGGCATATGTGGCGCATTGCGACAAACGCGGCGCATTTTCACCCGGCGATTGAGCATGCACCTTGGCACCAAATTGCACCCACATCGGACCATATTTAACAAAACTGTTCGATTTGCGGCAAAAATGACGCCCTGAGATAATTGTGGCGCATTGCGGCAAACGCGGTGAATTTGTAAAATCGTATCACAAACTGGTCCCATCGAACGAAAATCAACACATTCTCTCGCCACTATTTATTCAAATTAATAACTTGCCGATCCGCCAATGCGAGGCACCCGCCGCCGATCGGCATGCATTTAGTCCACAAAGTTTGTCGACCCCAGCTCTCAATGAAGATCTACGAACCGATCAAAATTTCATTGGCGATCTTCCAGCGCGCCCCACGCGCGAACCGTGCACCCCAGCGAGCCGAAACCTAGAAAAGGCGCTGACCCGTTCTGTCACCTATAAGGTGTGCAAATTTCAACCCCCTACGATATACCGTCTGCCCTGTAGGCCGGCTAAATTGAACCCACTACACGGCGTGGCGGACAGACAGACAGACAGATGGATCCTGTTGAAATAGTAAGATAGACAAGCGGCTGCGCCACTTGCTTTGCTGCGTGGTAGGAAAAAATTGCGGCACCAGCCAATTTGCTTTCGAATGGTGTTTGATTCATGTCGATGTGTCGTCTAGAAGCATAGATATGGACGGAAATGTGAAGAGAATTTAAAAAAGAACTGTTCTGAGGGCGTTGTTGGATGAAATTTGGGTGATACGGGGTCAAGACGGGTCAAAGGGGTCAGCCCCGGTCACTTTGGGTCAGGCCAGGTCACATAGGTCACCTCTCGTTCGCTGGGATCAGCCCGGGCCACTGTTCTGCTTTTACCTCCACCACTACCCCTACCCCTACCACTACCCCTACCCCTACCCCTACCACTACCCCTACCACTACCACTACCCCTACCACTACCCCTACCACTACCCCTACCACTACCCCTACCCCTACCACTACCCCTACCCCTACCCCTACACCTACCACTACATCTACCCCTACCCCTACCACTACTACTACCCATACTACTCCCCTACCCCTACCCTAACCCCTACCACTACCCCTACTTCTACCCCTACCCCTACCACTACATCTACCACAGCACTACCCCTACCACTACCTCTACCACTACCACTACCACTACCACTACCCCTACCCCTACCCCTACCACTACCCCTACCCCTACTACTACTACTATTTCCACTACCCCTACCCCTACCCCTACCCCTACCCCTACCCCTACCACTACACTACCCCTACCAATACCCCTACCACTACCCCTACCCCTACCAACACCGCTGGGTCATGTCAGGTCACAGAATAATTGGATCCAATCAGTACTAAAATATCAGACTTGAAGTGTTCCCAGCCCTGCCCCTATTCGTGCCATTCCATTACGTTTAATCGTATTTGTCGGAAATGACGCCTTGTGGCATTTGTGGCGCATTGCGGCAAATGTGGCACATCTGTACTTGTTGGTTGAGCATGCATCCTGGCACCAAGTTGTACCCTTATTGCAGCATATTAGATAAAGTTGTGCAATTTGCGGCAAAAATGACGCCTTGTGACCAATGTGACGCATTGCGGCAAACGCGGTGCGTTTTTATACTTGTATCACAAACTATTCCCATTGAACGAAAATCAACACATGCTCTCGCCACTTTTTATTCAAATTAAAAACCTGCCCATCCGCCAATGCGAGGCACCCGCCACCGATCGGCATGCATTTAGCTCACAAAGTTTGTCGACCCCGGCTCTCAATGAAGATCTACGAACCGATCAAAATTTCATTGGTGTACTTCCAGCGCGCCCCACGCGCGAACCGTGCACCCCAGCGAGCCGAAACCTAGAAAAGGCGCTGACCCGCTCTGTCACCTAGAAGGTGTGCAACTTTCAACCCCCTACGATATACCGTCTGCCCTGTAGGCCGGCTAAATTGAACCCACTACACGGCGTGGCGGACAGACAGACTTACAGACAGATGGATCCTGTTTAAATAGTAATATAGACAAGCGGCTGCGCCACTTGCTTTGCTGCGTGGTAGGAAAAATTGCGGCACCAGCCAATTTGCTTTCGAATGGTGTTTGATTCATGTCGATGTGTCGTCTAGAAGCATAGATATGGACGGAAATGTGAAGAGAATTTAAAAAAGAACTGTTCTGAGGGCGTTGTTGGATGAAATTTGGGTGATACGGGGTCAATACGGGTCAAAGGGGTCAGCCCCGGTCACTTTGGGTCAGGCCAGGTCACATAGGTCACCTCTCGTCCGCTGGGATCAGCCCGGGCCACTGTTCTGCTTTTGTCTCCACCACTACCCTTTCCCCTACCACTACCCCTACCACTACCCCTACCCTACCACTACCCCTACCCCTACCCCTACCACTAACCCTACCACTACCCCTACCCCTACCCCTACCCCTACCCCTACCCCTACCCCTACCACTACATCTACCCCTACCACTACTACTACCCATACTCCTACCCCTACCACTACCCCTACCCCTACTACTACTCCTACCACTACCCCTACCCCTACTAACACCGCTGGGTCATGTCAGGTCACAGAATAATTCGTGCCATTCCATTGCCCTTACTCGATTTTGTCGGAAATGGCGCTTTGTGGCAAATGTGGCGCATTGCGGCAAATGCGGCGCATCTGTACCTGTTGTTTGAGCATGCACCCTTGCACCAAATTGTACCCTTATCGGGCCATATTTGACAAAACTGTGCGAGCTGCGGCAAAAATGGCGCCCTGTGACCAATGTGACGCATTGCGGCAAACGCGGTTCATTTGCATTTCATTTGTACAATCTTATCACAAACTGTACCCATTTAGCAACAATCAACACATTTTTTCGCCACCATTTATCAAAATCAATAATTTCACCCTCCTTCAATGCGAGGCACTCGCCACCGATCGGCATGCATTTAGTCCTCAAAGTTCTTCGACCCCGGCTCTCAATGAAGATCTACGAACCGATCAAAATTTCATTGGCGTTCTTCCAGCGCGCCCCACGCGCGAACCGTGCACCCCAGCGAGCCGAAACCTAGAAAAGGCGCTGACCCGCTCTGTCACCTAGAAGGTGTGCAAATTTCAACCCCCTACGATATACCGTCTGCCCTGTAGGCCGGCTAAATTGAACCCACTACACGGCGTGGCGGACAGACAGACTTACAGACAGATGGATCCTGTTTAAATAGTAATATAGACAAGCGGCTGCGCCACTTGCTTTGCTGCGTGGTAGGAAAAATTGCGGCACCAGCCAATTTGCTTTCGAATGGTGTTTGATTCATGTCGATGTGTCGTCTAGAAGCATAGATATGGACGGAAATGTGAAGAGAATTTAAAAAAGAACTGTTCTGAGGGCGTTGTTGGATGAAATTTGGGTGATACGGGGTCAATACGGGTCAAAGGGGTCAGCCCCGGTCACTTTGGGTCAGGCCAGGTCACATAGGTCACCTCTCGTCCGCTGGGATCAGCCCGGGCCACTGTTCTGCTTTTGTCTCCACCACTACCCTTTCCCCTACCACTACCCCTACCACTACCCCTACCCTACCACTACCCCTACCCCTACCCCTACCACTAACCCTACCACTACCCCTACCCCTACCCCTACCCCTACCCCTACCCCTACCCCTACCACTACATCTACCCCTACCACTACTACTACCCATACTCCTACCCCTACCACTACCCCTACCCCTACTACTACTCCTACCACTACCCCTACCCCTACTAACACCGCTGGGTCATGTCAGGTCACAGAATAATTCGTGCCATTCCATTGCCCTTACTCGATTTTGTCGGAAATGGCGCTTTGTGGCAAATGTGGCGCATTGCGGCAAATGCGGCGCATCTGTACCTGTTGTTTGAGCATGCACCCTTGCACCAAATTGTACCCTTATCGGGCCATATTTGACAAAACTGTGCGAGCTGCGGCAAAAATGGCGCCCTGTGACCAATGTGACGCATTGCGGCAAACGCGGTTCATTTGCATTTCATTTGTACAATCTTATCACAAACTGTACCCATTTAGCAACAATCAACACATTTTTTCGCCACCATTTATCAAAATCAATAATTTCACCCTCCTTCAATGCGAGGCACTCGCCACCGATCGGCATGCATTTAGTCCTCAAAGTTCTTCGACCCCGGCTCTCAATGAAGATCTACGAACCGATCAAAATTTCATTGGCGTTCTTCCAGCGCGCCCCACGCGCGAACCGTGCACCCCAGCGAGCCGAAACCTAGAAAAGGCGCTGACCCGCTCTGTCACCTAGAAGGTGTGCAAATTTCAACCCCCTACGATATACCGTCTGCCCTGTAGGCCGGCTAAATTGAACCCACTACACGGCGTGGCGGACAAACAGACAGACAGACAGATGGATCCTGTTCAAATAGTAAGATAGACAAGCGGCTGCGCCACTTGCTTTGCTGCGTGGTAGGAAAAAATTGCGGCACCAGCCAATTTGCTTTCGAATGGTGTTCGATTTAAATCAATGTGTCGTCTAGAAGCATTGATACGGACGGAAATGTGAAGAGAATTTAAGAAAGAATTGTTCTGAGGGCGTTGTTGTATGAAATTTGGGTGATACGGGGTCAAAGGGGTCATCCCCGGTCACTTTGGGTCAGGCCAGGTCACATAGGTCACCTCTCGTCCGCTGGGATCAGCCCGGGCCACTGTTCTGCTTTTGCCTCCACCACTGCCCCTACCCCTACCACTACCCCTACCCCTACCCCTACCACTACTACTACCCCTACTACTACCCCTACTACTACCCCTACCACTACTACTACACATACTCATACCCCTACCCCTACCACTACCCCTATCCCTACCCCTACTACTACTCCTACCACTACCCCTACCCCTACCACTACCCCTACCCCTACCACTACCCCTACCCCTACCTCCTACCACTACCACTACCCCTACCACTACCACTACCTACCACTGGGTCATGTCAGGTCACAGAATTGGATCCGGCAATAAGTATTTTTAAAAATCAGGCTTAAAAAAGTTTCTAGCCCTGCTCCTATTCGTGCCATTCCATTACGCTTAACCTTATAGGTCGGAAATGGCGCATTGTGACAAATGTGGCGCATTGCGGTAAATGCGGCGCATCTGTACCTGTTGGCTGAATATGCATCCTGGCACCAAATTACACCCATATCGGACTATATTTGACAAAACTGTGCGATTTGCGGCAAAAAATGACGCCTTGGGACAGATGTGGCGCATTGCGGCAAACGCGGTGCATTTTTATACGTGTATCACAAACTGTTTCCATTGAACGAAAATCAACACATATTTTCGCCACCATTTATCAAAATCAATTTCACCATCCGCCAATGCGAGGCACCCGCCACCGATCGGCATGCATTTAGTTTACAAAGTTTGTCGACCCCAGCTCTCAATGAAGATCTACGAACCGATCAAAATTTCATTGGCGATCTTCCAGCGCGCCCCACGCGCGAACCGTGCACCCCAGCGAGCCGAAACCTAGAAAAGGCGCTGACCCGTTCTGTCACCTATAAGGTGTGCAAATTTCAACCCCCTGCGCCGTACCGTCTGCCCTGTAGGCCGGCTAAATTGAACCCACTACACGGCGTGGCGGACAGACAAACAAACAAACAAACAGATGGATCCTGTTCAAATAGTAGTATAGATTGGAGTGTCTTGGCCTAAAACAACTATGATGAGCGATAGGCTTTTCCCAGTTGTTGCTTCTGTGATCTGTTGCCAGCAGCGAACGCATCTCATTTATCGTAAATCGTTAATCGTTAATCGTTAAATCGTTATCAATTTAAAATAAACACATTAATCGCCAGGCATTTCGCTGTATTTGCTTTCTCCAGGGCGACAAGCAGTAAGAAACACAACAACATTTTCACAGGTTCTCGCATTTGTCATGCTTCCGGTTGCATGATAAATGTGCGAGCCTGTGAAGATGTTGCTATATTTTTGAACGTTTGTCGCCCTTGAGAAAGCGAACACAGCGAAACGTCGGGCCATTAATGTGTCTAATTTTAACTTCATAACGATTCAACGAGTAACGATTAACGATTTACGATAAATGACGATTTAGAGTAGCGATTAACGAAAGGTCTTTGCAGTCTTTATACCTACTGTCAACCTGTCTGTTTTCATCAACAAACAACAGTCACAGTCAGTTTGATCACTGAATCAACTCATACGTTAGCACTTATCGATTAGTGTTAATTGATAAGCACTAAATATCCATTAGTGCTTATAATCACTAGACATTCACAAAATATCGAAATATCATGCGATACATTGAATCACGCCGGACAACTACCAGGCGTCAGCGAGATCTATGTAAGTACCTTGCCAATCGAATGAAGGTCGACTTGGCCACTATCAAATAAGCGCTGGGGATTTCCGTCGACACGACAGTGGAAGACCGTTTCTCTCTGGGGGCCATCGTGGGAAATTTTTATTGTCACTCTGCCTACAAAATGCACTGACGGTAAGTGTCTTGACTCTTGGCAAGACAGTTTATGTCATCATGTATTTTATGAGTTTGTCTTCAGAATGAAGGCAGTTGTAAAGAATGGAACGTAGGCTAAGGTGAAACATAAAAAACTTGAACAGATGAATCGATGCAGTGGATGGCCCTCTGTCAAGCTCACTCTCTTTAGCTTACCATATTGCCTTTTAGTAGCTGTTTTGGATATGGACCGTTTTCGCTCCCAGACAGCTTCCCCAGCCCCCCCCCCCCCCCTGCCGTGACCCACCCAGACAGCCACAGTCTCGAAGACAGCCACGACAGACAGCTGCCGAATGTTATCCATACCTATACCTATATTTCTTTATCTACGTTTCGTAATGGGCTTACATATAGGGCATTGCGGCGCAGTATCATTGCAGGCGTTTTGCTGCTGCCATCTATCGGTAAGATGTGAATATTTCGATCATTGCGGCACAGCATCACTCCAGGCGCACGGGGTAGAGTTGTATCGATACGAATACGAACGAATTGTTGACGGCTCATTAGGATTACGTGACTAATGAACTGACAGTCCGACTGGTTCGGGCAGTTGCATTGAAGATTGACGGGAATGTATAGTTTATTTCAGCGGAGGAGTGCAGTGTGCGAGGGAGAATTTATCCACAGACGACAGATCATCTAATTATAGTCTTTTCTTACAACACTCCGAACTTAACAGATCATCACTAGTTTTGACTTTTGAAGGTCGAGTATAAGTTTTTATGGAGGAGACCTCAGTTTTCACGGTTTGTCCCATTCCTTATCTTCATCTCGACAGGCACGTGGATTCTCAATGGTAGGTGTGTCTGCGTCACGTTTTTCCTTCCCGAAATCCTGTCGCCCTCTAAGCGGTCCGTCGCTTCCCATCCTCAGGACAGTCAAATCCTTCTCCTCCACGCCTCCACCCCCTGTTCCCGGCTGGACGGGCAACTTTCTCCCATGCGGGAAGCTCCTGTAGGAGCACGCCCGTTGCCGGGTGCGGTGAGTGTCAGGGGCGGGTCGGCCTGTCCTTTCGGACGGGCTCAGCCCCGGCGACTCACCAGGGTGCCTGCCCAGACCAATGTCTCCACCTAATTCCCATCATCCTTCCGGCTCTGAGAGTCTCATTAGACCGAAAGACTCAAAGACCAACCCCAAAACAAAAAACTCACCCTCTTACTGAAATTCTGTCGACTATCTTTGCTCCTTCTTCACCTACTGTTTCCGCTCCCAGACAGTCCCTCCCCTAAAACATCCCCACAAACATCCATGCAGCAGTGTTAACCCGGCAGGCGGTGGGCCCACCAGCCACCTTCCACGCGGTGGGGGGGGGGGGGGCACTTTTTTGCCCCCCCCCCCCGTATCTCCAAAACTACTAGACGGATCCGAAAAATTCAAACGGCGTTCGATAGCCCTGTCAAATTTGTCGAGGGAAACCAAATTTCATTGACCTCGGGGTCACCGATGACGTCACAGGTCAGGTCAAAGATAAAATGTTTCACCGTTCACAGGGCTTCTAGGGAAAGAAAGCGCTATAACACCGAGTAAAACGCATTTTGTCGAAAATCAGCGATAAGGCGTCAGTTGTCTAGTACATATGTTGCTATTAGAGGTCACTGGTCATACCAGGTCAGGTCACAGGTCAGGTCACCAAAGGTCACCAAGGGTCACCACATGAGCCCAACTTTACTAAGGTTATGTGATGCATGTTTTATGGCCAGTTTTTCATTTCCAACTCAATGGTGTTGGTTATAAGACCATCAGGTACGGTTTAGGTCACTTTCTGGTGGAGGTCAGGTCAAGGTCAGGTCAAAAAAGGTCAAATTTCAAAGTTGATATTTTTGCAGAAAATGGGTATCGATTCGATGCAGCTCGTCACGGGGAGTCTAATGGTGGTCTTTGTTTTGCGCTACGAGGTCTAGAATTGCTAAAAATTGAGTTTGAAAATTTGACGTCATCAATTTTGAACAGTTTTTTCGCTATAACTTGGCCAAAAAACGAGGTATCGATCTCAAATTTGGTATGTAGATAGAAGGCGGTAGGGACTATCACATATATTCCGGTTTTTTCGAAATTCAAAAAACTTTTTGGATTTTTTGGCTATTATATTCAAAAAATCTATTTTTTGATTTTTGGGGGTCAAAATCCAAAAAATTCGAAAAACCGAAATAACAGTTTTGTAGCCCTTTTGATTCCACACCTTTTATGTCTAAAACATTTTTCTGTATCTCTAAAGCTGTAGGCCTGACAGCTCTTCCCGCGAAACCTTTTTTTGGGTCGAAAATGGCAAAAATGACGTCACTCTTACGTCATTAGCGGCCAACCTATCATAGCCTTTGGAAAAATTTTTGGTCACCATGTGCGCTAGCTGCTCCCGGGAGGGTACTGAAAGTTTGGTGACGATCGGCGCAGCGGTTCTCGAGATATATCGAAAAAAGTAAAGGGGGGGCAAAAAATTGCCCCCCCCCCCACCGCCTGGAAGGTTAAAGACAGCCTCCCTACACAGCCGCACACAGTCTCGAAGACATACCTTCATTACCTAACGCATATGCTATGGCATCGGCCTTGTATTCGAGCAGCACAGTATAGATAACACCCGGGCGTATCAGCGGGTAACAGACCCGTTCTGGCCGATCCAGGAGTGGGGAGGGAGTGGGGGCGAATTGAGGAAAACGCTCCCTTGCAGTACCCGAAACCGATGATTTTTTTTTTTCAAAGAATGGAAATAATTTATCAAACTTTTATCAGGAGCAGCTTGCTTTAAATTGCACGGCACTGGTATTGAATCGAAATCCGATTATATTTTTCATACAGAATTTTGAGATTTTCAGGCATGCCCCTCAGCGTTCTAGATCGCCTTTCTGGATACGCCTCTGCAGACGCACGGTGTCCCTGCGTGGTAGCGGTTATCTGAGAGGTGGCGTGACGATTTGTCTGGGACAAAGTTCGCACGTGTCGTCCATATCATGAAATGATTTGGCATACAGGACGCGGGATGGCGTGGTTATCTCTATTCAGCATGACGCTAAATTACCAAAGGTGGCTGTTTTTACGAAAAAGGAAACGTTTTTCCTTGTCAGTACTTTTTGCATAGATGGTGATAAGTGAAAATTCCAGGCAAAATTTCCAGAATAATATCCTTGCATATTTGTGTTATGAGGTTATCGGTGGAGCCAACAAATAACTAAATGCACTTACTTTTATTGACGTTTCGGTTTCAAACAACCTTCGTCAGAAAAGAATTACAAGTTACGTCTCATATTTCAAAAATGCACATATTTCAAACACACTGAGAACATAGCTATGTTCTCAGTGTGTTTGAAATATGTGCATTTTTGAAATATGAGACGTAACTTGTAATTCTATTCTGACGAAGGTTGCTTGAAACCGAAACGTCAATAAAAGTAAGTGCATTTAGTTATTTGTTGGCTCCACCGATAACCTCATAACACAAATATGTCCCTAAATAATCAGCATCCTTGCATATGTTTAAAATATGAAAACCGACAAGTCACTATTGTGTGCCTAGTGGCGGCGCTCCTATGCTCTGGTTGGCCCGGTGTTATCTGATAGCTTGACTCCACATCACGTTCGGTCCTCAGTCTCCGTTCGCCCACCCACAGCCATGGACGGAAACAAGCACATCTGCGGCATCAAAAAGTCGAGCATTTTCCGCAAAAATAATCTAGTTGAGACCCAGTTTGCTGACCTGGGACGGTCGGAAGATGGAGATTACATTCGACGCCTGGCCTACTGCAAGATCGAGGGGCCGCATAGGCCGGGGCTGATCTATGTGCCTGGATATTTTGCACGAATGAACATCGCCAAAGCCAACATTCTGGAAGAGTTCTGTGCGATGCACGGTCATCCATTCGTCAAGTAAGTGGAGACATTTTAACGTAAAACGATGATACAATTGAGGAATGCGGAAGGATAATGCTATTTAGAAAAATCATCTAAGCTAGCAATGATCTTTTTAAATGAAATTTTAAATCAAACATTTACTTGAAATGTGGTAGTCAATATTTATGAAGTTTATGAATTCATACCACTCGATTATATAAAGCCATTTCCTTCATGTTGACGAGTTACGGATTGAACGCAACTAGAGGAACAGTTAACTAACTTCAAACAATGCTGCTAACTTGGCGATTTCGCGGCCTTATTCGTTTGAATCGTGTTCCGCCTCGTCTTAAACGGTCCCATTGGGAGCTTAACTCGACACTTAAAGTATTTTGCTATGATATCGTCTGGCCGTCAGCGCTTCTCAATGCTAATTTGTAGCTCAAGCTACAAATTTTCCAACGCAGCTCAAAATGTTATCTTTAAAGTGGATCATTCTTTTTCAGACTGACAAGATGTCTGTCAGTCAGACAAAATGGCTGTCACAGGACAGCAGACACTCACTTACGCTTCCATGACACGTCGGACATGTCTAAATCGATTTAGAGAAATTTGTCGTCATGCGTTTTTCTCGAGTACTATTCACCTTCTGCAAAAAAAAACGAGCATATATATGATTTTAGCTAGCACTCCTATATTTACAATTTTGAATGTTGCCTTCATGCTATGATGAAGCAAATCCATTTTGCAAAATCGGTTTGACTTGTGTCATGGAAACGTAGCCAGCGTGCTCCTTCCGGGCGTCGCTTCGCCGCGTGATGTAATATGCTGCTGTCAGATGAGACCGTGACAATTTTTAACCTGGTTGTGTAGGCGCCACTTTTACGTTCACCCCTGAGCTGTTTTTATTCGTTTTAATCATATGCTGGTATGACGCAACTCCTGGAAAACCATGTCTTATAGAAGGATTTTTAGCAAATATACAAATGTTTGGTAGGCTAGTGCTGAGAAGATTCTTTCTCAATACAAATACGAGTTTTTATTGTACCACTCATGACCAATGTGTCTCATATTGCGATAAAGACACATGCTTTTGCCTATCAAGTCGAAATTATTTTGCGGCCCTGGTGAAGCACTTGTTAAGGCGTTCGTTCAAGGCTCGGGAGGACCCAGGTTTGAATCCCGGTGTCCCCAGCTGCGTCAATGGGAGCGGGGTAGGCTCGCGCAATTGCCGTTGCTGAAGGAAGGAGGAAAGGGAACACCTCAGTAATTGGGAAATTGTCAGAGGGAGAAATGCACAAAATTAGACAGCTTGATAGAAGCTCGATTTATACATAACCGACGAATTTTACACAACAACCTAAAAAATAGCTCACAATAGCCGTGTTTACATAGGGTTAGTTGCCAGGTAGTGGAATTCCGATACCGAGACATTTATTCCAGTAACGAGACATTTCAGGCAAACTCCGCTAGTTCTGAAGACCCATCCGGCCTTCTGGCCGGAACGAACCCTCTGACCTGCCTATATGGCCACACCACACTGGGGTGGCCATATAGGCAGGTCAGAGGGTTCGTTCCGTGCGCGTGCACCGGACGCACCGGCATCTACGTCTTGTCATCATGAACTCACTGATAAACGGTTCTGCAGACTCCGGCGTATCTACCTCATGAGGTAGATACGTGCACGCACCAATAGCACCGTTTAGTCACATAATTCTGCCGATCAGTGCAGTGACCTGACACTGCTTTATACCTACCTCATGCTGATGTAAGCTGCCTACGATTCTGAATGAAGCGAACTGATAATTATCTTTATCTCCCTCTCTCTTTGTCTCTGCCTATTTCTCTTTCTTTCCCTTCTATTTCTTATTTCTCTTACTCTCTCTCTCTCTCTCTCTCTCTCTCTCTCTCCCTCTCTCACTCTCTCACTCTCTCTCTCTCTCTCTCTCTCTCTCTCTCTCTCTCTCTCTCTCTCTCTCTCTCTCTCTCTCTCTCTCTCTCTCAGGTATGACTCGGAAGGTGTCGGGCAGTCCAAGATGCCCGACTCAGCACAGTTGAGTTTCAAAAAGTGGTACGAAGACGCCTGCTATGTGATGGAACATCTCACCGATGGACCCCAGATGATCATATCATCCAGTAATGGAGGTAAATTCGCCTGTATATGTGTTGTTATATCAAAACGCCCACGTTTTGACGTGATCGTTTAGAGTCGTGCCCTTGAAGAGCTCAATGTCGGCCTAGGCACCACCGGCCCATACCCTTGTGCCAGCTTAATTTGCAATTAACGTATTGTCATTGATTGTTCGTTTCAGTCGCAAGCTTGAGTAAAGCTTGGAAAATTTTGTGTTTATTACGTCAAAAGCTATGATTGAAGAACCAAAGTCAATGCTCCACAAAACTTCTTAGAAATGTATTTATTGTCATGACCTATGTAAAATAAGCATCGGAATATTAAACAGTATATTGCATAACAACACGCAACTATGAAAATTATCAGCTAAGACAATATTAAATACCGTAAAACGGGGTGTTAAGGGACAGTTTTGAGGTGTTTTGTTACATAACTCAAGAAGGGTTGGATATAGAAGCATCAAATTGTCAGCATTTTGTGTGGAATTTGGTGCTTTGCATGCCTGCCACATTGAAGTTTTTAAGATTTATACCTGCATATTATTTTTTATTATTTTTCATCACTGTCCCTTAGCACCCCAATGTGGGGTGTTAAGGGACACCTATAGTAATCCAAGAAATGGTCATCAAATGCCCACAATTGGGGTGTGGAAGGCCACACAATTTATTTATTGAAATGTTTTGCATATTCTGTCACAAAACAAGTCTGGTTCATTCACCACTAATGACCTTTTAGCCAATTACATGTAATGCAGTTTACGCTTCTGGAAAATGTGCTAATTATAAGGTAAACAGAACCAAAAAGTACCTTCTGTCATCAATAAAAACCCGTGTTGAAGCTAGTCACTTGGCATTATGTTGCCCCCTTTGTTTTAGCCTTTTTATGATGACATCTTATTTACCTACATCAGTCTCCATTGACCCATCATTGTAAAAGAGTGTTGAGATGCTTTGTTATATAACTTAAGATGTGTTAGAGATAAAAGGATGAACTTGCCAGCATTTTATGTGGAATTTGGTGTTTTCCATGCCTACTGAAAGAAAATTTAATGAAATTATATTTAGATATTATTTTTTATTTTTTCTTCCCTGTCCCTTAGCACCCCACATCCACCTCAAAATATGCATGTATCCGGAAAAGAGGAAGAGGATGATGAATGAATAGGTGGATTTGCACAAGTTTTTCAGGAAACATGTGCAATACATGTGATAATACACCTATGCATTCATTTTCCCTGTACACCCACTAGTTTATGTTGTACACACAAAGTTTTGGAGATGTTTCAATTTTGTGAAAATATAGCATGATTTTCAAATCCATTTTTGAACCAAATCAATTGCATGAAAAACCATACCATTTTGTCCTATGGTCAAGAACAAAACAGTGTCAACTACCACACTGAAATTTTTATTGAACCTTCTCAAATTAGGAAGTTAATATCACTCAAAGTTTTTCCCATGCAACTGTCCCTTAGCACCCCACTGTCCCTTAACACCCCATTTTACGGTATAACGTGCTCGCCTAGTGTATATGATATTCTTCAGTTACTAGCTTAACCTAGCCTGGCCTGACCTAACCTAACCAGCCCATAATCAATTTTTCAGACAATTCGTGATGATCATAGATTATTTCATTTTCCTATTTCATCACAATTCGTGATGCTCATAGATTATTTCCTTTCATTTATTTTTCCTTTGAGGCATTTCACTCCCATAACGCCGTGCCGTTTTCTGCAGCGTGGATGGCCACTCTGTTAGCTGTAAATTATCCGGAGCGAGTCCACAGCCTGCTACTGATTGGTTCGGCCGTAAACCAGTGTCTCGATGATGACGTCTTCGAGAACATCGTCTCCTCGCTGGACGAAGAGGTAGGAGGCGAAGCTGGACAGTGGACACTGATGTCAGTGAAAGAGGTTAAAAGTTGTGGTCGAGGCGGGATTAATGTCGAAGCCAAATAAGTTATTTTGCAGTTTATCGATTTATCAATGCCATTGTCAACTAACAACACTTAGTATAGTTTGCATCACCAATTTGCGTGAATTGCATGACAGGCGCTGACCTCCGCTTTTCCATCTCTCTTTCTCTCTCTCTCTCTCTCTCTCTCTCTCTCTCTCTCTCTCTCTCTCTCTCTCTCTCTCTCTATCTCCCTCTCTCTCTCCCTCCCTCTCTCTCTCCCTCTCTCTCTCTCTCTCTCTCTCTCTCTCTCTCTCTCTCTCTCTCTCTC
The DNA here is from genome assembly GCF_019059575.1 of Amphibalanus amphitrite. NCBI lineage: Eukaryota > Metazoa > Arthropoda > Thecostraca > Balanomorpha > Balanidae > Amphibalanus > Amphibalanus amphitrite. The sequence continues at coordinate 59,207 of NW_024883394.1, forward strand.
TCTCTCAGACGGCAGCTCGGGTACGCGATGGTAAACCGATCCGTTTCAAAGCTAACTGGGTGGGCGAAGTAACCGCCTCCAGACACTTTCTCGATGAAATGAAGGCGGTGCGACTGAACGAAGAGCAGCTCGGCAGTATCCGCTGTCCCGTGCGGATTGTCCATGCAATCGACGTGAGTTGGGCATTCAGTGTAGAGGGGATCAGGGCCAAACGGCATGACTGTAGAATAGCTGAATAGTTATTTTCAAGGAGGCCTTGGGAAGAGCCCGATTGAGATATTGCATGGAGGTTTGGTGGGGTGTCAGGACAGCTAAACATGTCATGCCTTGCAGTTCAGTTAGCGCAAAAAACGGTGTCTATTTCAAATTTTACCTAGCTGCACTAGTTGAATGAGCCAATCTTCGAAGATAATTCAACATCTAGCTGGCGCTAAATGTATAACCTTTTTCATGCAAATACCCTCGTATGTTCATTGTTCATATGACATCGGTAAGGGCATGGTTCTGTTGGCTGATATGCATCCATATCCACACTCCACATACTCGTATGATAGGAATGGTATATTCGCAGATGTCATATCACGCACTGGGAATATGTCATGTATGATGTGTCATATGTGCTATATATGACAGATTTAGAATATGTCAAATGTGATATGTCATACATGTCATGCATGACACATCTTTGCTCCTCTACCTGTACACAGATTAGCAAAGGTCTCCAAAACCCCAGACGTGACCGCATGGTTTCGCGCTGACCTGGTTTCACACTGACTCCCATCTCTCTCTCTCTCTCTCTCTCTCTCTCTCTCTCTCTCTCTCTCTCTCTCTCTCTCTCTCTCTCTCAGGACACCTCCTCCCGTTGGGAGAACACCATACAACTGATGGAAGCCATCGGACACGATGATGTCCGCATCTACCTCAAGAAGAGAGGCAACCACCGAATGTTGGATGACGAGGATCTGCACCTGCAGATCAGGGCGGTGGAGGAGCTGCTGGAAAACTACCCGGTTCCGGACGGTCCGGCGGGCACCAGCAGACTGTAGAGGTCATCCGAGTGTCGGTAGATTTCACCGGAGGACGGTGGAAAGATCGATGGAAGTCTGTAAAGATCATCCATGGAGTCGCAACTCAATAGATCCTTTGGAGGATGGGGTTGAAGTCAATGTAGATGCATGTAGAGATCACCTATTGGAGTCGAATTTCGATTGGTTACTTTATAGGATAGGGTTGAGGCAGTGTAGGGCTCTGTAGAGGTCACCATTGGAGTCGAATTTCGATAAGCTACAATAGAGGATAGTAGCGGTCAGTGCGGGTAGAGGTTGGTAGAGGTGTACTGTAGGTACACTGAAGATATGATTAAGTATGCCGCTGTTCGGTAGGTTACCTCAGAGCGCGATGGTGCAGCCAGCGTGTATAGTGTTAGTGTACCTATATGATGCAATGTTAATAGGCTGACTTGCCTGACTGAAGAGCGTCACTGTTATCATGGTCGTCAGACCTGAAAGGCAGTTAGCATGCCAGGAACATGCTGTTAATATGCTGTTAAAGTGGTTTGCTGTACTGGTTTGGTACTCCTATTTAGGTATCCATTTTGTTCATTTTTTGGTGCCATTTACCAGTCTGAGTTGCTCGGTTTCTTGTAATGAAGCCTTATTATGGGTTCAGTGCAATGTATTTGGTATATTTGTAGATATATAATATCGTGTTAAAGGGACTATCCCACCTTCTAAAATGTTGTTAAAACCAGTTAAATTGTGCCCGACTTTATAGATTGGATGACCAGGAACACGGTTCTGGCATTTATTTTTCATTAAACATCTTAGGCTTCCCATATTCCAAACACAAACTTTCAAATATGTGACGTCATAGCCCAAAATTTCCTCCTTCCCCAGGCCACATTACTGTCATAAAGCTGATTCTTTTTACTCTGTAGGCACCACAACAAAGTTCAGACCAAGTTTTAAGCGATTTTTTCAACGAACAAACCCATTTAAATCAGAATGACTAAAAACGATGTGACGTCACACTAACGGTCGCTCCATGTTGAAGATAGGGCCTTGTACAAGGCCCATTTTCAAATGAAGGGAACGAATTTCTTCAACACCAAGAGGCCGCGGGGTTTGCAACCTAGATAGATAGTGGTTTCTGAACCTCGCCGCAAACTTGGCTATCTCAACTCAAACCCCATGTTAAAGGTGGGATAGTCCCTTTAAGTGTATGCGTACTAGATCTAGATATGGTGACACACCTGTTAAGCTGGCGCAAATTTGGCGTAATTGGTGGCGTAATTTGCAGTATAAAACTTGACTAAGTATTTATAAATCATGGCAGCAACAAAAACCCTGTTCGATGGTCATTTGAAGATTGTGAATGTGTATGTGAAAACCCTCAGCTTCCAACGATGAAATTAACCCGGCAGGCGGTGGGCCTCCCGGCCACCTTCAGCGCGGTGGGGGAGGCATTTTTTGCCCCCCCCCCCCCCGTATCTCCGAAACTACTGGACGGATACGGAAAATTCAAACGGCGTTCGATAGCCCTGTCAAATTTGTCGAAGGAAACCAAATTTCATTGACCTCGGGGTCACCGATGACGTCACAGGTCAGGTCAAAGATAAAATGTTTCACCGTTCACAGGGCTTCTAGGGAAAAAGCGCTATAACACCGAGTAAAACGCATTTTGTCGAAAATCAGCGATAGGGCGTCAGTTGTCTAGTACATATGTTGCTATAAGAGGTCACTGGTCATACCAGGTCAGGTCACAGGTCAGGTCACCAAAGGTCACCAAGGGTCACCACATGAACCCAACTTTACTAAGGTTGTGCGATGCATGTTTTATGGCTAGTTTTTCATTTCCAACTCAATGGTGTTGGTTATAAGACCATCAGGTACGGTTTAGGTCACTTTCTGGTGGAGGTCAGGTCAAGGTCAGGTCAAAAAAGGCCAAATTTCAAAGTTGATATTTTTGCATAAAATGGGTATTGATTCGATGCAGCTCGTCACGGGGAGTCTAATAACACTATGCAACAGTCATTTTGTTCCTGAGTAACGACCGATTTTTTGGACTCATTGGGTCCCATTATAACCGAAATGGGCATTTGTTTTGATCTGAAAATGCTTTTCCGGTTTTCAGAGACGATTTTCGATTTTTGGCCCCGAAATTCGGTTTTTGGCCCACTGTGTCCGGTGTAATTGAGTAATCGACTCGCGGTAACTTTCATCGCCCTTCCTATGCCACAAGCTTTCGAATGATATCCGGTTTTGCATATTTGCGTGTAAAAATAACGTCATAAATCTATGTTAAAGTAAGAAAATATTGAAATTTTGTAAAAATTTGACATTTTTTTCGATTTCATTTCAAAATAGAGAAAAAACTAAAGGCCCTATCCAAATTCTGAGCCCAGTTCCTTGAAGAGCATTCAATTTCCGTTCGGAAGGTACTATTTTAGTGCATTTTATCGGTTTACTGTGGCGTCCAGATTGAGTCACTTGAAAAACGGGCCCCCAACAGATCAAGATTCTGGGCGACAGGACTGCTCAAAAGTAAGTTCCTGCGTGTGACCCGAGGTCACAAGGGGTCAACAAAATGACCTCAGTTGACCCCTCGTTGATCCTATGGCGTTAACATACGTTATCAGGTTAATGCTATGTGATATGACTTAGGATATGTGTTTAGGTTAACTCAATCTGGACGCCACAGGAATCCGATAAAATGCACTAAAAAGGTACCTTCCGAACGGAAATTGAATGCTCTTCAAGGAACTGGGCTCAGAATTTGGATGGGGCCTTTAGTTTTTCCTCTATTTTGAAATGAAAACGAAAAAATGTCAATTTTTTACAAAATTTCAACATTTTCTTACTTTAACATAGATTTATGACGTTATTTTTGCACGCAAATATGCAAAACCAGATATCATTCGAAAGCTCGTGGCATAAGAAAGGCGATGAAAGTTACCGCAAGTCGATTACTCAATTACATCGGACACGGTGGGCCAAAAACCGAATTTCGGGGCCAAAAATCGAAAATCGTCTCTGAAAACCGGAAAAAACATTTTCAGATCAAAACTAATGCCCATTTCGGTTATAATAGGACCCAATGAATAAGAAAAATTTGGTCGCTTTCCAGGAACAGAAAATTTTTCATTTTTTGTTGCATAGTGTAATGGTCTTTGTTTTGCGCTACGAGGTCTAGAATTGCAAAAAAATTGAGTTTGAAAATTTGACGTCATCAATTTTGAACAGTTTTTTTCGCTATAACTTGGCCAAAAAAAGAGGTATCGATCTCAAATTTGGTATGTAGATAGAATGTGGTAGGAACTATCACATATTTTCCGTTTTTTTCGAAATTCAAAACACTTTTTGGATTTTTCTGCTATTATATTCAAAAAATCTATTTTTTGATTTTTGGGGTCAAAATCTAAAAATCTCAAAAATCCGAGATAGCAGTTTTGTAGCCCTCCTAAATCTACACCCCTTATAGATGAAACATTTTTCTGTATCTCTAAAGCTGTAGGCCTGACAGCTCTTCCCGCGAAACTTTTTTTGGGTCGAAAATGGCAGAAATGACGTCACTCTGACGTTATTAGCGGCCAACCTATCATAGCCTTTGGAAAAACTTTCGGTCACCATGTGCGCTAGCTACTCCCGGGAGGGTACTGAAAGTTTGGTGACGATCGGCTCAGCGGTTCTCGAGATATATCGAAAAACTAAAGGGGGGGGGGGGCAAAAAAAATGCCCCCCCCCCACCGCCTGGAAGGTTAACTCATGAATATGTATTTTGAGAAAGATCTTCGGAAATCGTCTTGTAAATTTGAGATAATGAAGCCTTCACTTTCATGCTACGAGTATCTGATTGTCAGAGTGAAATAAAACGCATATTCCTGGGAACCTTTTTTAATCTTATATGCCTGCACAAACCAGGTATGCCGAGAGCCACAGTCTCCTTAACGAAATACCATGCGTGATGCGTCTGCCTTCGACATTTTTTTTTTTAGAATAGCACACGTCTTGCATGCATCCATTTAACTTTGAATGGCAGTTGACATATACGTTTTCGTCTTAGCATTCCATATGCTTCGTCATTGCTGCTGCACCGTCTCGGTAAATCTACTATACCACATTGAAATCCAACAATTGTAACGAACATGCACCTTCACTGTAAAGGAGTATGTAAGTGGCCTAACGGATGGGTGTGAATCGCGAGAAACACGTTTACATGTTATCGACCCATATGGGGAACGACCCAGCATATATCAGAGCATAAATGTATTTATCTTATAATGTATTTGCTGTACACATGTTTTCCCATGAAACATGACAATTATTACATTTTCTCATAATCCAACACAACACGACAATAGATTACTGCAGCTGTAACTAATTCACAAAATAGTTTAACCCTAAACATCAGAATAGTTGGCCGGTGAGCTAATAACTAACACCGACAGTTATTGCACGGCATATATTTGCATTGGATCATGAACACACGAAGCAACTCTATCACGTATTCACTACCCCTTGAGCGCTGCATTACCACCTTCTCCGTCTTTACCGAACTCTTCGCTTTGCTTCATTCTCCATTCTGTGTATGTATGTAGTTCTCATCTGAACAACTGGCTGGTTGACTCTACAACATATGTACGCATCAATACACATAAAACACTCCCCCATTCCATCTGGCATCTCTGACCAGCGCAGTGATGTTAACCCGCGACCTGGTTGGGGGGGGGGGGCTATTTTTTGCCCCCCTCCAGACTTTTCGATATATCTCCAGAACCGCTGCGCCGATCGTCACCAAACTTTCAGTACCCTCCCGGACATCAATTTAACACAAGGTGACCAAAAATTTTTCCAAAGGCTATGATAGGTTGGCCGAAAATGACGTCAGAGTGACGTCATGTTCTGCCGTTTTCAACCCAAAAAAGGGTTTCGCGGGAAGAGCTGTCAGGCCTATAGCTTTGCAAATACAGAAAAATGATAAGGACATAAAAGTTGTAGAATTGACAGGGCTACAAAACTGCTATCTCGGATTTTTAAAATTTTTGGAGTTTGACCCCCAAAAATCAAAAAATATTTTTTTTGGATATAATGATCGAAAAATCCAAAAAGTTTTTTGAATTTCGCAAAAACCGGAATATATGTGATAGTCCTTACCGCCTTCCATCCACATACCAAATTTTAGATTGATACCTCTTTTTTGGCGAAGTTATAGCGAAAAAAACTGTTCAAAATTGATGACGTCAAATTTTCAAACTCAATTTTTAGCAATTCTAGACCCCGTAGCGCAAAACAAAGACCACCATTAGACTCCCCGTGACGAGCTGCATCGAATCAATACCCATTTTATGCAAAACTATCAACTTTAAAATTTGACCTTTTTGGCATGACCTTGACCTGACCTTGACCTGAACTTCACCAGAAAGTGACCTAAGCCGTACCTGATAGTCTTAAAACCAACACCATTGAGTTGGAAATGAAAAATTGGCTATAAAACATGCATCACACAACCTTAGTAAAGTTGGACTCATGTGACCTGACCTGTGACCCTTGGTGACCTGACCTGTGACGTGACCTGGTATTGTCAGTGACCTCTAATAGCAACATATCTACTAGGCAACTGACGCCCTATCGCTGATTCTCGACAAAATGCGTTTTCCTCGGTGTTATAGCGCATTCCCTAGAAGACCCGTGAACGGTGAAACATTTCATCTTTGACCTGACCTGTGACGTCATCGGTGACCCCGAGGTCAATGAAATTTGGTTTCCTTCGACAAATTTGACAGGCCTTTCGAACGCCGTTTGAATTTTGCGGATCCGTCCAGTAGTTTCGGAGATACGAGGGGGGCAAAAAAATAGCCCCCCCCCCCACCAGGTCGCGTTATAAATAGACCCCACCAGGGCGCGGGTTAACTCGCCAGCACATCCAGTCACTCATCTCTTCACCCTTCTTCCTATTCACTCCCGCACTTCAGCCTGCACTTATCCAATCGATCCCCTACGAATATTGTGCCGCCTGCTCTCGCCAAGCAGGCTCTTGGATACGTCCTCTCGGCCTGCTGAATGCAGTCACATAGACCGGTCCGGTCCCCATTCCTACTCACGACACTACTCAAGTTCATACCCGTGTTCACTTCTTTCTCGAGCAATTGACGAGCCTTGCACATCTTGTGTTTGGCCTTCTCTCGTCAATGATTAGTTGCACTGGAGTTGCGTCTATAGCTTGCTTTTCTCCCCTTTCACACAGACGTGAAAGAGGAGCTTGCTGCATCTACAGCTTGCTTGATCTACAGCTTGCTTGATCTACAGCTTGCTTGATCTACAGCTTGCTTGATCTACAGCTTGCTTGATCTACAGCTTGCTTGATCTACAGCTTGCTTGATCTACAGCTTGCTTGATCTACAGCCTGCTTGATCTACAGCTTGCTTGATCTACAGCTTGCTCTTCTGCTCTCTCTCGCCGCCCACTCCCTCCTCTCTCATCTCCCTCTCCCTGCTCTCTCCAATCACCCCCGCCCCCCTCAGCTCTCTCAGCGACACCGTCAGAGGACTCGGAGGAGCAGGAGGTCCATCAGGCACCGGGTAACTATCCAGCAGCTCCAGCACGGCAATCAGCAGCAGGTGCAGATCCTCGTCGGCCAGCATACGGTGGTCACCGCGCTTCTTCAGGTACATCCGCACGTCCTGGTGACCGATGATGTCCATCAGGCGTACTGAGTTGTCCCAGAGAACGGACGAGTCCTGGAAGGGGAGGAAGCAGCATCATCAATGGCTTCCTGGATAAGAACGTAACACATGATGTCACTGACTTGACTGTTGTGCCCTTACAAAACGTAGTCTCCCATGTGGCACGCCAGTTTGCGCATATCTGATGTGTCTATTGATCATTTGCCTGCATTCTTCTCTCTTTCATTGTTCCTTCGGTGCATTCACGAACTATCCAAATAGCACTATATGCCATGAAATTAAATTTGGTTTAGAAGATGATACCAGTTTTCCCTGTCAAAAGTTGGGGTGAAACCAAACTGACGGCTCTTCTAGAAACACTGCCCATTACCTCAAAATAAAAGATAAACACTCAGCCCCTGACTGTCACCGTTGAAATACAACCAGCATACCCTCCACGCCTATGTTATAGCGGTAAAACTCACATCAGTGGCATGGACAATCCGCACGGGACACTTGATGTTGTGCAGCTGTTCATTGGTGATGCGGAACGCCTTCATCTCATCCAGGAACTTCTTTGATCCGGTCACCTCCCCCACCCAGTTGGCTTTGAAACGCATCGGTTTACCGGCGCGTACCCGTGCGGCCGTCTGGGGGTGGATGACAGAATGGTAATAATAAATGCACCTGTACATGACGTATATGTAGTTACGTGCATCGAATGTATGTGATCTGTATACGGACATCAATGCTAATATTCAGCCATGGTTATAGCTGATTTACTAGATGCAATGTCAGATAGGCATGAGTTTTAGCTACGATTATACTATACCCAATGTAAATACTTTTTGGAAACTTGAAAGTTGTTTCTACAAAAAAAATATAAAGACGAGACTCGGAAGCATCCATTCACTTACACATTTCTTTTTCTCTTAAATGAACCGGGTCTCACAGCAGCATATACGGCAAACCATCCATTTTCTCTCACCTCTTTGTCCAGTGACGCTAGAATGCCCTCGTAAATGTCATCGTCCATACACTGATTGACGCCGGGACCGATCATGAGCGTGCTGTGGATTCTATCCGGGTATCTGGAGGCCATCAGCAGGGCCATCCATGCTGTAGGGAGGGGTAGAGGGGAAATAATAGTCTGCAGGGAAGGGAGCAACAGTCAGAAGGGAAGGAAGCGGTATGTCAGCAGGGAATGGAGCAACAGACAAAGGGGGAAGGGAACAGTAGACAGCAGAGAAGCAGGGAAGGAAACGTTAGTTACCAGGGAATGGGACAATACTCAGCAGGGAAATGCTCAATATCAGCGGGGAAGGGACAATAAATAAACAGCAAGCAAGCGAACAATAGCCAGCAGGGAAGAAGGATAGGAACAATAAACTAGCGGCACCATCCACGCTATAGAGGTACATAGGGCGGAGTGAACAACAGCACTAAATGTCAATGAAAGTCCAAATTTTCAGCCGTCCGAAAGAGCCAAGAGGTCCGATATTGATCCAGACTTCGGTCGCCTATACATAATAAAATAAGTGTTTGTGGTTCACAAAGCAGCGCTAAAAATTATTTGGATTTCGTCTTTTACATTAATTAAATGGCTCATGCATACAGATAAGCATAAATAAGCTATGAATCACCAGTCATTGAAGGAGCTCAGCCAATGAAGTATGAACCATCAACCATAGACATTGGATCATCCATCCATGAACTCTCCTCCACTGGACCTTTCTCAGATGACCTCCACAACCGATCCACTAACCTCCATTACTGGAGGACACCAGCATTTGAGGTCCATCTGTCAGGTGTTCCACCACGTAACACGCATCTTCGAACCACTTTGTGAAGGAGACCTCCTCTGCGTCTGGGATGACGGACTGACCGACTCCTTCGGCATCGTACCTGTTACGAAGGGCAGCCCGTTCATACTGGGTTTGATAAGGGTTCTGAGGGGAGGGTCCCAAGAGGTCATTGGGTGTGATGAGGGATAAAAGGGGTCATGGAAGGGATCCGAGGGGCTACTGCACAGAGTCTGATGGAAGGAGATATGCACCTATACTACAAATCATAATACTATTTATATTGTATTATTTGTATTATTTGTATTGTGATTTGTATTTATGATACAAATCACAGATAGCTGCTTAGTGATCACCGTTTAACGATCATATAATGTACAAAGTCCAACACGGGTTGTTTGCGTGCTGCTTCTATAGGGTCCTCTTTACGGTGATTTTTTACGTAAAACGTTCTGACATTATCAGTTCACCAGAGATCACTTAGACCGTACGTTGGCTGCAAGATCAGACTGACTCATATATCGGCCGTTTACGTGATATTGGTCACCTACAATTGCTGAGTCTGGACTGCGAAGTCAAAAACTATTTTCACTCACTTTACAAACGGTCGTCCAGTCCTGATGCAGAAAGCCTCCAAAATATTCGCCTTGGCAATGTTCATCGGCGCGAAATATCCCGGTATGTAGATAATTCCTGGTCTTCGCTGACCCTCCACCTTGCAGAAGGCTAGTCGACGAGTGTAACTGGTCTGTCCTGCTGTGCCGAGGTTTGCGTATCGGGTCTCCACAAAATTATGCTTGCGGAAAATGGCTGATTTTTGCAGGCCCACGACTGTTCTTTCAGGGGTGGCCATGGTTTCTTGGAAGGGTGGATGCCTGCTAAAATAAAAAAGATGTCATGGAAGTTACGTGAGGATGTACCTATACATTCGTAAATCTTGTGAGGGTTTGTTAGGAGGTTTTGCTGCTTTGTGAACGAGATACGCCTAATCTAAAAGCACATCTACCCACATACGAAAATGTTTATTTTCACGAACCAGCTTTCACAGGCGCTGGCCAGGATTTTGCTCAGGGAGGGGCCACAGGTCGCGGCCTAGTGTCGTACCCCCTCCAAAAACGAAAACTCCTCGGATTTGGCCGACTATTTTTGGGGGTGTGGCGCAGCTGTTTTTATTTGTTTTTATTCTTTTATTTAATTTTATTTTATTTTTCGCTTTCAGGGGGGCATGGCCCTCGTGCCCTCCCCCCTTGGCTGTGTCCCTGAGCTTTCATCGTTTGACTGGTTCCGCCTTTACTGCTTCCGGTACTCAGTTTATTTCGAGTTAGATGACGGGCATTTGACATCCTCCGAATATATTCGCTTCTGTCTGCAATGCATGTGAGAGGAGAGCAATAACGGACACTGTTACTCGCATTGGACGTAGATACTAGATAGCGTCCACTGCCAACGTCCCTGGTGAGCACGTCACTATGGATTGGGACGTCTCTATGGACAGGCCCCGCGTCGATCAAGCGAAATGCGTATGACGGATAGGCTGTGCCGCCGTACACTCGTGTACTCCGGGCCGGCTTATCTTCACGAGAAGTGTGTCGACTCCTCGTGTTATTTATGATTGTTATATCTAAGGCATCGTAAGAACTTAGAAACCATCAATTAAAACTGTGCTTTCGCCTTTCGCAGCACGTTTTTTTACTTTCCCTCCTATGCAAAAAGGAGGTTATTATTTTATGAATCGAGCCACTAAGCAGCCTGAAAATGATTGTTCAATTCTCTTTCTTTTCTTTTTTAGGGCCAGGGAGGCAGTCTTAACAGTCACACTTTTGAGGGAGACAGACGTATCCTAGATCAGGAGGGAGCACCATCTGAAAGTCAAGTTAAGCCCGGCAACAGCCTGATAAGCAATGACATGATAACGGCTAAATAGGTATCTGTTTGCCCTACGGGGCTGGCAACATATTGCAGTAGGTACATGGTACATCTCTGTTTCATAACGCTCAGGCGGTGTGCAACAAGTATCATTGGGATATCCGACCACTTCAAATAATGCTATCTAGTATCTACTATATCGGACTGCATTCTCCTTATCGACTAAAGAAGCGGGAATCCCACCCAGACATGTCTCTTCTGTCTGACAAATGTCGATATACGCCTGTCAATTGCTGTGTCGACATCAGCAACACTTGTAAAGTGTATGGTGTAAGAGTTGGGCTGTCCCGTCTTGGCTTGGCCATATTGAAATACTATACATATAGGTTCAGTGTTACACTACGACCACTACGTCTACGTCCACTGTCCAGTTCAGTATACGTACTGATCAATGCTGTCATTCTAAGCTGTATGGGCATGCGTGTCTGTTTAGGTAGAAGAAATTCAATTCATTTATAGGGATACATGACACCCGTAAAATGATGCCGCATGTGTAAAATGATGATGAAGGGATATTGAACTATAATTAGACGGATGAGATCGGGTCTTTATATTTATATTTATTAGTTGAGGTCATTTGAAATGATCTGGTGACCTGACATTACGTTATATAACCTGAAAACCTTACCAGTGAATAAGATGAAGGATCAATAAGGGATGTCAGAGGCATTTACGAAAAGCTTAAATTGTCCGAACCTCCCCATGTCGTTACGGTGCAGAATGCTCTGCCTCGCCAGGCCAGTAAATACATGAGCACAGTATCCACTATATTCAGTGTTTACGTATCAGGAAAGGAAGTATCGGTGTCCTGTCCACCGTGCACTCATTTCCTTTGACCCGAAATACGACTTCTGCTACAGGACGATTGCATGAATGAATGAATGAATGAATGAATGAATGAATGAGTGAGTGAAACAATGAGCGAATGAGTGAAAAGGCGCCTTTATCGCCAGACAAAGCCCGTTCCACTCGTCAACCAACATATCCGACTTGTGACGACCGTAATAGCCATTTTCACGAAGATCAGCCTGCACACATTTGGTCACGTTTGGTGCCTCGTGCAGTTTGAACAAATTAGTTTCAAAGTTTTCCTAAATAGGGTTTCAGTTTTGATGCTTATAGGTATACATGAATTATCAAATTATCCAACAGTTTTTTATTAAACCATTGTAATAAAATCATGATATGAATATACTAATATTTGCTGTAAAAGAGACTTGTTTAGATTTAGTCAAAATTGGTGCATTCGCCTTAAAACCCGTCGTGAAGACGGCTGATTGAACTGAACCATCCCTATGCCGAGAGTTGGGAGCGATGCCCTGAGTTGGAGTCGAGATGTTGGGATCTGTAGCTGGGGTCGGTGTAGGGAATGGGACATGGGTCTGTACACTGTAAAAAAGTTTAGCATTTGGGGTACTAACGGCTGCTATTCGTAGCATCTTTTAGCGTCAAAAGAACCCTACGACGTATTTACAAAGAAGCATGGTGCTAATACTGTGCTAATGATAGCTAACATTCCCATCAAATATTATAAGTTTAGATCACCTATTCTTCTACTGAGCTTAACGTCTACTTCTGCTAGTACCCAGTCCATCAGTGAGTGCTCTTTCAAGCTGGATTTCTAATTAGAACCATTTTAAGTGTTTTAGAAGTTGGTATTGCTGAATATGGTGCTTACGTTAGTATCACAATAGAACCGGACATGCTTACAGAGGAAACAAATTTGAAATTGGCGCCAAAGAAAGTAGCTAAGCCCTGCTTTACAAATCTCTGGGAGTCTTATCACCAGCCCTTTAGCACGTTTTGACGGCGCAGAGCGATATGCGCATGCGCGTGCCAGCTGTTTCCGGCCACGTGTTGCGCCATTTTAGTGGAGTCCGTTGGTCGTGGTGGGAGTGTGTGCACGTGCTCCGGTATATGAAGTGAAATGAAGTGAAGTGAAGTGCTCCGGGCACATGCCACCGAGTGATAGCTCTGGAATGATAGCTTAAATCAGCTATTATCGGTGGAATCCGTCGTGCGTGGCATGGGAGTGCGTGCCCCTGCTCCGGGAGGCAGTGAGGTGGAGGGAAGTGCAGTGCAGCAGTGCAGTGAAGTGAAGTGAAGTGCTCCGGGGCCGGGTGGTACATGAGCATTTGCCACCGACACATGCACCGACACCGACGTTGATCGACTTTGGTGAGTCTGACACGTTGTATCTTTTGACATTATCTTATATTGTTTAAGTGCTTCATATTCCGACTTTGGCAAATCGCGCTTCTTGGTCTGAAGGAAAGTTGTGTTGTTTGCGAAAATAGCTCCCAACAGAAAAAAAATATGGGAACTGATCCAGTTTTTTTTTTTGCTCCAGGCATGGGGCCTGGTCAGTTCTTCCGTCGACTACCACTTACAATGGAGGACAACTACGACAACAACACGGGGTCTCCGGTTCCGTCTATCACTAAACGCCGTCTGGTCGTGGATGAGGTCGAACTTATGGCCATGAACAGAAAGTCGGTTCAACGACCCCCCCCCGCCTCCCCCAGTCGATCTCGCGTTAATCGTCGGTCACTGCGAGTGTGCAGATATATGAGCGACCTTCCGTTATTTCCCTTGCGTTTGTTTGTGTATATATTTACATTTGTTTTTCATGCAGATGATATGAAGTGTTAATAAATGTTCCATTATTATTTTTTAATTTTATAATGTGTTGGATGCTTGAAAGATGCACTTACACGAGAATATTGCAGAATGCAAAACACAATCATTGAGACTTAAGTAGTTATCACTTATCTAGGATATAACCTTTTTTGCACGTCTTTTCGGCCTTACACAATTTCCTTCATGGTAATTGATTAGTCCTTTTTGCAGTAACTAGTGAAGGTATGTGCTGCTAAAGAAAGCAGTTTTTGCGAACTTTTCATGCAGCAGCTTTAACTAGTATAGATATTCTACTTTCAGCCCCAATGCTTTCGTTAGCATTATTCTACTTGTTGTGGGGTAACAATAGCGCTAAAATGGTTCATATGTGAGTACGGAAGGTACTAACTGCATGCTATTCTTAGCACCTTTTAAAGTTTAGCACCGCTAGGGTACTGAAAATTGGTCTAGCAGGTGTAGGGTACTACATTTAGTACACGGGTGCTAAACAAATATGGGTACTTATATTAGCACCTTGATACTAAACCAGATCTCAGTTAAGTACGAATAAAATGCTTAGCTTAGCACCGCTAGGGTACTGAAAATTAGTCAATTGAAAAGTACCTCTATGGTGCTAAACTTTTTTTACAGTGGTGCTGGGTACGATTTCGGCGTTCTTCTCATATCTCGGATTCTCGTGCTTGCATACAATTATGAATTGCCCCTGCCCCGAATGTAAGAAAATTACAAAACAAGCAGAAAACCAGCAACTGACTGTTGGGCGAGGTCTTTGAGGATGTCATGATTATTCACTCCGGACTTACGTGCAAACTGCGAGTTCATGTACAACTCAAGCGGATATTGCATAGAGCACGAGACACGACTCCGCTCGTAATGGCTGAGAAGTGAAGATCGTTCGTAAACATTTTTTGAGTTAATTCAAAGAAATTGTTATCACTCTAACTTGTATATAAACCAGAACGTCGTCACTATATCGCACAAAAAGGCAACGAAAACTAATTGACATATTTAAATCCGCCGTTCTCTCTCCAGTTCTTATATGCCAACAACACAACTAACAGCGCCCAAAACAGCGACTTCCAGGCCAACCAGTTACCTTTCTGCGGAGTGTTTCCCTCTCCGAAAACGCGCTCCCCTCACCAGACCCCATGTGAAACTGACACTCTGAGTTGCCAGTTGCCCCGGTGAACCTCGCCCGGGGGCCCGGCCGATAACGTATCTGCACGACAGCAGCAATGGAGGGGGAACGGCCCAGCCCCCCCCCCCCCCCGGCGTAGATAAGGGAGCAGAGCAAGCCGGGTTTAACCGGCACTGAGACTTAGTGAGAAACGGTAGGATATTCGTATATCCTGCCATTCTACATCCAATACCTTACCGAAGCCGTAGGATATAGGTATCCTACCAACCAATACCTATCCAATACGAGTCGGAAGAATAATGAAACGATACTGAATCGTGTTGCTGTAACTGAACGGAAATCAGCCGGTTCTGCTTGTAAAGTGGGTTATCAGTGCCACAAGTCTTTGATACACGACGTCGTACATGTATCGGTCTGCAAGCGATCTTCTCCCACAGTATTCTCCGATTACGGTCGATTAGTGGATAATCGCTACTGGGATCACCTAGAAAACACCGAATAAGTTTCGTCGTATTAAATCACTGAGACTGCCCATGATCGACTAGTCCCTTTCAAGGGACTGAGATGTCACTGAGGACTGCACCTCAGTGACATCTCACTGACCGCGTTTTTCCTTATTCCACAAATAAAGCGAGACCGAGCTAAGACTCCTCATTCAAACACAATATCGGACATGAGATACATTTTATTGCCCAGGTGATCGTTCAACAAGTACATGAGTTTACTTGGTCTTCCTACTAGACAACACACTACAGCAAACCATCCATCTCACAACCGTGTGCACAGCAGAACAAGACACGCGCCGTACCGTACGGGATCTCTACGGACCGTACCGTACGCATTCTACGGGCCGTATGCACCTTATAACACCGTACGGGCCGTAACGCATCGTATCCTTTCGTACGGAACTCGACCAAGCAGACAGCACTGCACAGAGTACATTATAGAAACGAACCTACGGAACTCAACTCATAGACCGGCACGGAAAGGACAGTTATGCTCCATATACTGCTTCTTATCGTAATCAACAAACTAAACGGTACGGTACGAGAACGAGGAACTATTCCATTACGTTCCGTTCTCGGCACAATGTCGTTCTTTGTTCTTCCATTCCGTCCCGGTGTAAGGTACGTTCGTAGGTTTGTTTCGTTCCGGACGGCACCTATTTCACCGCACTTCCTTTCGTTCTGGTACGTCCCAGGCACGTTTTCGTTCCGGACCGGACGTTCCACATCGTTCCTTTGCGCTCCGTTTGCATAACTCGGCGTCTATATCACAATGGCGGCCGTTTGGGGTTCGGCCGAGGCGGGGGCGGGGGCGGGGGCGGGGGCGGGGCGTCCCGTCACCGTCGCATAGCCCCGGCTCCGTTTAGCTGCTGTACCAGACCGTAGCCGTACGGGTACATGTTACCCTGATGGTGACCCGCTGAAAACACAGACATACAGACTCGTTAGGATACCCTGTGCTAGAGTAAGGTCTTCTTCATTTATAGTGCTAGTGTAGGTCAGTCAGTCAGTTTGCGGTAACAATGTCATATGCTGGCTTTGCTAGGGTTAAATAGTTGTAGTGTCTGATATTTTAGATCGTAAGGTAATACATAACGTTGACATACATAAATCCAGATAGCTATACTCTGTTCCGTTTCAAGTTTGCAGCCGAAGTGCCCTGCTGAAAGCAGTGCGTGATTTCTGTATATACAGCTCTTACATTTTAAGACGAAAATTACATTTTAAGACGAAAATTCTTGAGCGGAGGAGCGATCTGCCGAAGAAACTCCGACTGCAAAGTTGATATGGAACAGACTATAGCAGCAGTCAAATGGTTGGTGAGCTGATAATATCCTACCAACAAACAGACACATGCGGACAAACTGCCGTTGGGACGACAGCCATCAACATATGCCATGCCCATTGCCCATCATGTAACCTCAACGATAGTCGATTAGTACTAACTCGTCCTAAACCTGACCCTCGTCCCTAATTCCGTCCCATCTATCCCGTCCCGACTACCCCATGTCTCCCGTCACATCCCATCTTTCCCATTATCTCGTCCATTCTATCCCATCCACCCCATCTATCCCACCTCATCTCTCCCGATCTTTTCCTCCCCTCAATCTACCCCGTCCCGTTTGTCCCATTCCATCCCATTCATCCCAATATCTGCCCCATTTATCCCATATATCTTGTCCCGCATATCCCATCTCCTCCACCCACCCCCTCTACCCCTCTTCAGTCCTCACCTCTCTGCAGAGCGGCCTCCTGTTGGGCGGCGGCAGCGGCCGGGTGATGGGGGTGCGGGGTACCGTACTGACCCTGGTGGCCGGCCGCCATCATATGGCCCATCATACCACCACCCATGAAACCACCCGCCATGTACGGGGCCATTTGCTGCGGCGACATCCTGAGAAAGACAGATAGATATACAGGAGTTAGTGGTGACCAAACCGCCGGTCATGGGGCCGTCTGCTGCGGCGACATCCTGAGGGACAGACACAGATAGATAGAGGTCAGGTACAGACACACAGACAATCAGAAAAGTCAGTGTCCGCCATGTGCGGGGCCATCTGCTGAGGTGACATCCTGAAAGACAGACAGATAACCAGGGGTTGGTGGAGGTGACAAACAGACAAACACAGACAAACAAACATAGAGCAGACGATATTATGTTATGACGAACATATCAAACTTGGACCGGTGGCAGAGAATATGCTCTGACACTATATAAATACGGTTGTGTGGAGAGGATATTAAATATTTTAGCAAACAGCTCACTGGCAAGCTTAACTCTGACAGAAAAAAAACATATGTAGTTAGAATTTCAAATGACCTTTTCCTCGATAATTAATTGAAAATGCAACAAAAAGCAAATCTTATATTGTTTGGCACTATTTCTTCAGAAAAAAAACATTTAAAGCAGCGGTCAACATTTCATAAAGAGACACTAGACAGACCCCAGTTATATAGGATACTTAACATTCCCCTAGCTTCTAACAGGCCTCAATACGATTCCTCGATATAGGCCACACAACCACCCACAGATTACCATTCAAGCTCTTCTATCTCTCTAGTTACTCTATCTCACCTGTGGTAGCCATTCTGATGATGCGACAGGTACGGCATCATAGCTGCTGGCGGCATGGCGGGCGCGGCGGCCGGCGGTGGCGGCGGCGGCGGCTGCGGGGGCGGGGCAGCAGCAGCCGGCGGAGCCGCGCCTGAGCCAGAGGAGCGAGCCTGCCGCCGTCGCTCGTGACCAGAGGGTTGTTTAGCGCCGTAGTAGGCGGCTAGGTGGGCGTGTCTTGGCGGCGGAGGGGGTGGAGTCATACTGTGGCTGCCCACCGAGGCGGGAGGCGGCGTGGCGGGCGGGGGAGTGGTGGTGTTACCTGCGGAGAACAGACGAGCGAGGTCAGATGATGGACTAGGGTGGATCAGTGGACAGTGCGAACATTCTCTGCAGTCCACAGGGAAAAGTAAAGCCTGCTTCTAGCTATAACTGAGCTGTGCACCTCAAATAGACCTCATTGGTTACAATATGGTCATGATACCTGCGCAAAGATAGGTGTCCACCGTTGGAAGGGGCACTCAGCCTAAATGTTAACGGTATGGACATTTGCCAGCCCACCTCAGTGGACATTTACTTTACACGCAGTTCGGTCACTCGTCGCTGAAAACGCAGAGTACTTATCGACTATCAAACAAACTCGATTAGATAGCACACTCGTAGACGCCTCTATCGCAGATAACACTGGCCAGCAGTGTCTCTTATCAGTTAGTCTGAAGCTCGATCACAGACGGAAATATGCTACGGTGAGATGGTACGAAAAACACATTGGTCGCCAAAATTTATGTAGCTAATGAATGTTCACAAAACGCAATAGCCTCTGAAAAAACATTTCACGTGGTATTTCGTCCCGTTTTATGTCACCCAGTATCAATCTACCCCAAGCACGCTACTCACCGGGCGCTATATCCATGATGGTATTGGTAAGCTGCTGCAGTTTGGTGATGCTACACGAGCTGGCGGCGGCGGCGGCTGCTGCGGCGGTGGCGCCGGCTGCGGCGGCCGCCGCGCCCCCGCCGCCGCCCCCTCCCCCGTAGTAACACCCTCCGGTGTGCTGGAGACGGTGGCTGTAGCCGGCCGGTGCCGCGCCGCCGTGGCCGCCCTGGGGGTGGATAGGGGTGGTTAGAGACGAGGGAAGGAAAACATGGGTAGTACATGAAATACAAAAAAAGGCAGAGCGGTAGAAATATAACTGCTCTTAGAGGAACAGAAACTGCCACGGAGAGAAACCAATCATAGTATCATATAAAAAATAAAGCAGGAACTCTCAAGAGAGAGGGTACTTGGCCAGGGTACTCTGTAGGTCGATAGACACAACACTCGGTCTGCCAAGACATAAATACGGTCAATAAAAACAAAAGCGGAATGATAGAATAACAACGAACAAAATGATTGTGAGGGAGGGAAGCGAAGTGAAAGAGAAAAACTGAGGGAGAAAGAGACAGGCAAATCGAAAAAAACAAGCATGAAATAAATGAAAGAAGAAAAAAGGAAGACCGAAAGACAGCGAGAAAGAAAAATGAACGAAAAAGAGAAGAAAAGAAAGGGAAAACAGCCTGTCAGACACTGGGACTCATTCTTACCTGTGCGGCCAGCCAGCCGTGTTGCGGAGCGGCCAGCAGCTGCTGATTGTACCCATACTGCGGGTAGTACGACTGGACGTGCGCCGCAGCGGACGACACCGCCACGGCCGCCGCCCGCTGCTGCTGCTGCTGCTGCTGATGTAGCTGCTGCTGCTGTTGTTGTTGCTGTTGTTGTTGTTGTTGAGCAGAAGTCGGCGCCAGGCCCGGGGACGCCTGCAGCCCCCGTGCCGCAGCCGCTGGGGAATGCAGCGCGTGCTGGCTAGGACTCAGCACCTGCTGCTGTAGGTGCCCGGGGCTGGGCGCCAGCTGGGGCGCCGGCTGCTGGCCGGGACTCGGTGCCAGCTGGTGGGGCACATGACCCGGGCTGGGCGCCGGGTGGTGCACCAGCTGCTGGCTGGGGCTGGGCGCCGGGTGGTGGCTTGGCTGGTGGCTAGGGCTGGGCGCCGGCTGCGGAGTTGGCTGCGGCGTGGACTGTTGGCTGGGACTGGGCGTAGGATGGTGGGGAGGCTGGTGGTTGGGGCTAGGCGCTGGCTGATGTGAGACATGACTAGGACTTGGGGCCGGATGGTGAGCCATTTGCTGGCTAGGACTGGGGGTCGGATGATACGTCAGTAGTTGGCTAGGGCTGGGCGCCGGACGGTGACTCGGACTGGGCACTGGCTGGTGCATTGGCTGTTGGCTGGGACTGGGAGCAGGCTGATGGCTTGGACTGGGGACCGGCTGGTGCATTGCTGCCGGACTAGGCACTGGATGGTGGCTAGGGCTAGGCACAGGCTGATGTGTCGGCTGTGGCTGGCTAGGGCTGGGCGCCGTCTTCTGTACCACCTCCTGCCTAGGGCTTGGCGCCGTTTTGCAAGCTGCCTCCTGCCTAGGACTAGGCGTCGGCTGATGGTTGGGACTAGGCACCTTATGCGCCGGTTCCTGCTTAGGGCTAGGCGCCGGTTGATTCGTCGGCTGCTGGCTGGGGCTCGTCTCTTGCTTCTTTGCTGGCTCCTGTCTTTTGCTAGGCGCTGGCTGGGGCGCTGGTTGTGCTTGGCTAGGACTAGTCACCGGCTTATTCGCTGCTTCCTGTCTAGGGCTGGGTGCTTGCTGAATCATTAGCTGCCTGTTAGGACTGGCCACTGGCTTCTGAGTTTCTTCTTGCTTGGGACTGGGCATTGGCTTGTTAATTGCCTCCTGCTTGGGACTGGAAGTCAGCTGGCTGGCTTCCTCTTGCTTAAGGCTTGGCGATGCTGGCTTGCTAGCTGCCTCTTCCTTAGGACTTGTCGCAGGTTTTTGTACCGTCTCCTCGCTAGGACTAGCCGCCGACTTGTGGTTGTTCTCTACCGGGCTAGCCTCCGGCTGGCTGGGCGTACCAACTGGACTGGATTCCACCTTCTTTTCCTCCCGACTCTGTGGAGACTGGCTGTCTCGTGACTTCTCTGTCTGTATTGACGGAGACGGCTGTCGGTTCGACACGTCAGTCGGTCCGTCGGTCTGACGCTCCTCCTTTGCTGCCTCACTGCCTGATTCCGCCCGGGAGCTGTCCAAGCCGTTGGTCTCCACAGCTTCTTTCTCAGCCGGTGAGGACCCAGTGCGGCTGGACGGTCGCGGCTCCTCAGCCTTGGGGCAGCTTCCCTCCCTCTCAACCTCCTTCGGACTAGCCTCGGGCCGTTCCTCGCTATCAGGACCCGCACCAACCGTCTCCGATAGTTCAGTCCGATCCTCTCTCTGCTCAGACTCTGGTTCAGACACTGGAGTCCCGCCGGCCGGCTCCGCAGCTACTGATGTGTTGCTCTCTTCACTCGAGTTGCTGACGTTGCATTCGTCCTGTGCCGCCTCCGGCTCATCCCGAAGAACCTCCGGCTCCGGGTCTGCTTCCGCTTCTGCTTCAGGCTCGGATTCCTCCTTCATTTCCGGCTCCGGCTCCGGGTCAGGCTTCGCCTTGGATTTCGTCTTTGTCTTTGGCTCCGGAACTGGTTCGGATTTCGGTTCGGATTCAGTCTCTGCCCCCGGATCCGGCTTGGTGTCCGGTTCAGGCTCGGATTTCGGCTCCGGATCCGGATCCGGCTCCCGGCGGGCGGCTGCACGTGCGGCTCTCCGCTCAGCAGCGGTCTCACCGTCCTGAAACAGGGCGCACAGCTCGGTCAAACACTGGTA
This sequence comes from Amphibalanus amphitrite, assembly GCF_019059575.1. Taxonomy (NCBI): domain Eukaryota; kingdom Metazoa; phylum Arthropoda; class Thecostraca; order Balanomorpha; family Balanidae; genus Amphibalanus; species Amphibalanus amphitrite. The sequence continues at coordinate 81,152 of NW_024883394.1, forward strand.
CCGGAATGCTTACAAACAATCTACATATATTACTATTTGTGGTGACGTAGTTTCTGTCTGTAACCGAGGTCGCGACATGGTGCTACGTAGCGCGGGTTACAGGCCACACCGTTGCACCTACCGCGCTGAAGTTTGCGCAACTCATAGAACAAGGATGGACAACGTGCCTTTGATGGGTCTCAGCTCGATCGGATCGATAGCGAGCGCGTGGCGCGTGCCCAAAAAGTGCAAATTCGCGTCATAGACTTTACATGTATTAATCGGCTGGCAAAAACGGGCGAAAACAGCCAAATTTGCCCGACACGGGTCCGGTCCCGGTGCAATATCTCGGTAACCGTGGGCCCGACCGGTACGGGGAAAACAGCATCGTGTAGAGAATCGAACGGGCTATCGAATGGTGTGCGATGCAGGGGTTGGCACGCGCCACGTGCACCGGGGAGGACACTTTCTTTTGAAAAATGGACGTTTTGGACGGATTTTGGAATTTATATTATTTCAGGTGATCGTCAGACGGAATGAGTTGAAACAGCGCCTATTAGCAATAAAAATGTACCGTCTCTCATGGAAAAATTGTGAAAAGCTAATTGATAAAAAACAATGTGGAAAAATTCGCTGAATTAAATGGTATTTGTCCAAAATGTGCCACTAAATAATTACACAGATTTTGCTGCTTAACCTGATACGTTTGACAATTGAAAATGCTATCATTGGAAAGAGCATTCAATTCTCTCCAAGATCCAATCATCACGTTTGCATGACAAGCAACAGTATTCTTAAAAATATAAATGTTTCAAAACTCTGCAAAACGATTTTTAGTGAAAATTATCTACGCCTTTAATTTGTCATAAAACTACGCGCCTAAATTATAAAGCACATTTGACAGATTCTGAAGTGGAAAGCATGCTTATCAGACACGGGCACCTCGATGCGGTGGATATTTTTTCCACAAACCAAAACGTTTAGCCGTCAAAAAGCAATCGACCGAAATGGATAGATAACCCAACCGACACAAGAAAAAAACAAACACCCGCCGATCGAAAATATCCCTTTTCGCGTTGCGGAGCACGCGGGTCACCCTAGTCTACAACTACACGGACAAGGTTCGTAAGTGTTAACAGGGCAGCTCGTGTATGAACGCGCGAGTGAATACATATGCCTCAGTAAATATTCGTCATTTTCCTCCGCGGTCATCTTTCAAGGTGAGCCCCACTAGATATTGCTTTCCCAACTCCAAAGCTCGTTTCTCCCCAGCTCATTTCTCCCCAAACTAACAACCACTCTCCCAACGATTCCGCGGAGAATCAACCACCTCCCCTGGTTCTCCACCCCTATGGCTCGGTCCCGGCGCACGCTCTGCCCCAGAGAGTCAACCTCTCGCTGATCTCAGCTACTGACCTGCGTCCGTCCGCCGGCGGCCGGTGGCTCCGTCCCGGCACGCGACGCCGCCTTCTCCTTTTCCTTTTCTTTCTCCTTTTCCTTCTCTGCCTTCTTGGCCGCTCCCACTGTCTGCTTTTGCTTCTTCTGAAAATGAGACACAACATCCCAGTCAGCATATACTGAAAATGACAACACTCAGTAATCAGTCACTGGGGAGAGTCAGAACCATGAAATAAGCGTGATTGGGACTCGCTAAACAAATATTCGGCGGGGCAATGAAAGCAGCTGTTTTATTCCGTTGAACATGCAGAGTATGCAGATTTTTGGTGACTGGAGCAAAACAAATAAATACTTAAGAAATCGGCTGATATTTAACATACTAAAATACCGTACTCCGGATGGGGCAATACACTTTAGAATGATCGTTACGTCTGGTTAGCATGACATTTTCAGCAAAACAGGCAAGTCAAGCATCATTAATCACTTACAGCCAGGCGTGGCCGTCCCTGTTTCTGCCTTCCCCACTTCCTGAACGAGGTACCGCGCGGCACTCCCTTGGGCCAGCCGCGCTTCTTCTTCACCGGGGGTGCCTCAGTCTCGGCGTTCGGGGCGGCGGGGGGCTCCGGCTTGGCGGACGCGGCCGGCGGCTCCGGCTCCGGCGAGCGAGCCTGGAGACGACAGCCACAGTCAACTTCACAGACAAGAAACACCAGACTGGCACAACCAGATACACAGCAGAAGAGTAGATCACAGACAAGGTAAGCTTTAACGGTGACCTCCCGCACTGAGTTGTTCATTGCCGCACGTAATATTTCCTATGCCGGTGAGTGTTTACGATGAAGTATGAGTAAATGCGGTCTCAATAGAGAATTTGAGGACCCCGAACAACGTTATCCTGTCTACCATTCTATTATAACTTACCCGAGCCGGTGATCCGTTGATCTCCGTCTCCCCGTCTCCGTCGAGTCTCTGCTGGGAGACGGTGCGGCGTCTCCTCCGGCCGGACGCGGCCGCCACCGGCGTCACAGAGCTGTGACACGAACACAGAAGCGGTCAGGGCGCGGGGGCCAGGCGAGACATTGAATGCAAGTAGCTCGTACGCAGATTATGTGAAATAGAGTCGAGGAGACAAATCAATAGCAAAGAGCGGGTGGAAATTGATATGACGAAAGTCATCCAATCTTATCCAAAAATATACTGGACAACTACTTTATATGATACCAAAGGTGATATATTTGTTTAGTATCCACTAAGCAGTTTAACATTCATCAGTAAACATTTCGCACACTGAATAAAGCAATTGTCACATAAGTTTAGAGAAGAATAAAGGGCATCACAGAGTCAATCAGACACGAACTGGCAGACAGACAAAGGAGTATACCTTGTCAGATTGCCGCGGGTCAGAGCCACCCCAAGACAAACTGAGTAGCACGTAACCCCAGACTCACCGCGTGCTGCTGGTGGGTGTACCGCGTCGACCCCGGCCGGCCCCTCTGGTACCCTTTGCCTGACCCGAGGCAGGAGTCCGATCGGCAGAGCGACGAATTCGCGGACGACCCGCCCGCCTGGCCTTCGGCTCCTCCCGTTCAGAGTCCGAGTCGGACTCAGATGAGTCACGCACACGAGACTCACTGTCCCGAGACACCCGCCGGTGCGTCCGTGGGGTTCGGGCCGAGTCGAGTTTGGATTTAGAGTCTGATTTGGATTTGGAGTGGTGCTTGAGTTTTGATTCAGACTTGGACTTGGCGTCTGACTTTGTCCGCACTTCTGGTTTGGATTTCGTCTCAATGCTAGCTTTGGTTTCCGAGCCAGTTCGCGACGACTTCGCCTTCCCAGACTTAGTTTTCAGTTCTGATTTCCGTTTTGTCTCCGCTCGCGACTCCGAATGCGTTTTTGTATCAGCTTTGGCTCTTGGCTCCGCCTTAGCTCTCGGCTCAGGCTTAGTTCCAGCTGACTTGGCCCTGGGCTCAGCCTTGGCTCTCCCATCAGCCTTGTCAGCTTTCGTTCTTGACTCATTCTTTGCTGAAACTCCACTCTTGCCTCTTGCTTCAGCCTTCGTTCCTACGTCCTTAGCTTTCTCAGCTTTCCCAACTGCGTCCGCCTTTGACCTCTCCGTCTTTGTCTTCGCCTCTGCCTTATTCTCCTTCTCCCTCTTCTGTTCCTCCTCCCCACTCTCACCTCCCGACTCATCCTCACTCTCTCTCGGCCTTTTCGCTCTCCCATCCGACTGAGACATACGAAACGCCATCAGCTCATGTAGTTTAGCCTGGCGGGGTCTGCTCAGCGGTCGCTGTAAGGGCGGTGACGGCGGCGCCGGCTGTGCGGGCGCCGCGGGGGCGTACTGCGGTGACGGAGGACGCTCGGGCCGGCGCAGTTTGAGAGGGCTGACCGAGTGCCGGGATTCGGCCTCCGACGAGTCGCCGTCCTGCGGGAGGGAGGAAGAGACGTTCAGTCAGTCAGTCATTTTAGTCATTTGGTCATTTGTTACGTAACCCACCCTTTGGGTCTTTATTAAAAACACAACAGATAGCAAATATATTTATCAAATTAAATATATTTATCTCCTTCTCCACGGTAAAATGTTCATGTATTCAAATCGATCTTCCCTTTTGTTCCCTTTCTACCAATGGTAACGTATTTTAATGTCATCCTTTTCCTTGCTTCATTTCTACTCCATCTAATCTCCTTCGCAGTAAATCAATCAGGCGCGTTACTTAATAACCCCTTTCACCTTTTACAAGTACCCCCATTTAACCAAGTACCTTCTCACTGAATCAGCTACAGGGTCCTGTCGCAGGACAGTGTCTAACAGCCAGCCGTGTAGTGTTGTCCTCACCTGATGGCTGCGGTGTCCGTGCCCGGAGAGCAGCGGCGTCCACCGCAGTGCGTCCGGATCCAGCGTCAGTCGGGTGGCGCTGGCTGCCACCCGGCGGCCGTGAGCCTCTACGGTCGGCCAGTCGATACACAGCACGCACCTGATGGAGAACGGAGAGAAATACATTAACCAATCAGACATAGCATATTGTTTGCCAACTAAAAGATGCAAAAACTGAACCAGAAAAAAACGTGTATCGGCCATTCACATCTAAATTAACAGGATGTTCACCTCAAATGAACAACTCTTTTCTGGGTTATCAGTAGCTGTTGATAATTTTGGCACTCATGAACTACATCGCCAAAACTAGTGGCGTCCGAGCTGAGCTACCGGTGACGATCTAATAATTACAGTTTTGAGCAGTAATTTCTGCTAACACCAACACTCGCAAATTCCGTCTACCGCACACCATCTCAATGAGAACATCGCTGAGACCATTCGAAACACCCCTACTCGGATAACAGAAACATACATAAAAATCGTCACTGGAAAACACTGGGCACTGGAGTCTTACCACCCAAACAGCTGCCGCCTTGACACCGGGCTAGCATTCTTCGCATCCATACGTACCTGCCGTCGGGCGTCTTGCGCACCATATGCAGCAGATGCAGCGCCGTCAGTATATCCTGCGGATGCACTCCAGTCTGATGCATCAGTTCAGACACCAGGGGCCGTTTCTGCCGCTGCGGGCTGCTGCCCCCGCCCGGGCGGTGCTTGTAGAGATAGTCGAGCACCACGGAGCGCCAGTACGCGTGGTAGGAGACCCGGCCCAGGTCCGAGAGAGGCTTCTCCGGAGTGCCCGGCTGGCCCTCGGCGCGCGACAGCAGGTAACCTGACGGAGGGGGGGGGGAGTTATGTACAAATCAAACAGGTATCCTAAGAAGTAAGACAATCATACGGACCAGAAGGTGACTTGGTGGTGATATGGCACACCTAAGGATACGGTTACACGGTAGGAGGGCCAAAGTCTGTCGAAAAAGCGACAGTTTCGGCAAGTATTCCGCATAATGGCGGAGTCACGCCTGCATCCGAACAACAGGCTATAATTTTCCTAGTCTCTGTTTAATCACTCCCATTTATCAATCACCTTACAAAGCTAACAACTGCCGTAACAGACTCAATGGGTAGACGAGGAAGCAGGAAGACTGTCCTACTCTATCGAAAGACACCATATTCACTGCCCCCGGTTACTTACTGAAGTCGATTAGGAACCTTCCGAAGCCCTGTCGCTGGTAGTGAGGCATCGTCATGATGCACGACACGTTGTACTTTTGCGAGCAGTGCTTCTCTTTGGAAAAGTACCCGACCAGGTGGCAGCCCTGTGAGGACAGACAGAAATTGTCAGATATTGGCCAAAATAGCGCACAAAATCAGGTCTACTACAAAAGTAGGCGAAAAGGGAGCATGTACGACGGAGTTTGAGAGTGAGTGGAAAATACCCAGACAATTCATTTCCCACAAAAATTAAGCTGAGAACAGTAAAGCACCCATGGTGCATGAGTAAGAAAGAATACGATAACGAACGAATGAAAGAACAAAATATAAAATGAAAAGACGAAAAATAAATAAGACAAGAACGACAGCTCGGCATATCGACGAAAGAAGCTAGAAAGGAAGACACAAACAGCAAGAGTCACAGTTCGTCGTACCTTCTCGTCGTTTTTGGTGAGTACGTAGAAGAGGAACGGCTCGACATCATAGTAGAGCGTCTTGTGGTCGAGGAACAGTTTGGCCAGCAGACAGAGGTTCTGACAGTAGATGCGGTTCACGTTACCGTCCACCTCAAACACCTGACGAAAGGGGAAGAGGCAGGTCAGACAGGTTATAATTACACTTAAAGCTATACCATATGCACACTGCGCAGACCTAGGCGGACAGACGGGCTGACGGGCTTGGGTTTTTGCAGTGAGATCTGTTTCTCCGGGTACAGAAAGCGACGTAAAATACCACAGTGACAAAAATACTGCCGTTTTTGTCCAATGGAAAACTGAGAGCAGCAAGAGTGTGACACAGACATCATTAACCACTCGCTCCCTTCAACCTGATCGATTTCGATAGGTCAAGTGTTTTGACGGCGGGTCAGCGAACTACCTAGACAATATTACACTAAATTACTGTCCATGGGGACGGGGGGGGGGGGCATTACGCGGGACAGATAACACTTTTTCTGACGGGGCAGAATTACTGTAATGAACGACGTACAACAAAGTCCAGTCAAGCCAAATGCACTTACCGACAGTCCCCCGGACCGGTAGATTTCCGTTCCGGGCGGATGTCGCCAGGCGCACTTTCCGGCGTGCCGCTTTCTGCAGCCGTTCGACTTCATGTACTTGAGACAGAACTCGCACAGGTAGAGCTTCGGTAGTCTGAGGGCGGGCGGGGTGGAAATATTGGTCAGATAACGTCCTAGAATCGCACAAACTACCAGGAAAAGAGAGTGAACGGTCTGAACTTATTAGCAGCCAATGATATCGAAAATCTATCGTTATGAACCTACGATCATAATACAATATTTAGACATGCGCTAGATTTATAGGCATTTCACGGCTTTGTTGCACTTGTCTCCAAAGTGACATAAGTAGTTCGGTTATAACAAAATCAAAGACCGACTCTCTATCTACACCACTTACTCATTCATCATATATAACTTGTCATTCAGCCCCTACCTTAACTCTCATCACTCAACACACATCACCATTGAAACCAGCCTATCCATCAAACTACCATCAACCCTCCATCCCCCATCCGCAGTTCGCTCACCTGGCATACTCCTGCGGGTATGGCGCCGAGTACCAGGTGCTGATCCGATGTCTCCCAAACTGTATCGCCGCCGGCCAGCGCTCGGCCGCCGCCGCCGTCGGGTGGCTCGCCGTGGGGTGAGCCGGTGGTGGTGGGTGACCGGGTGTCGAGTCTCCGGGGGTGACGACGCCAGTGACCTGCCCGCCAAAACACTGCCACGTGTCGGGCGCCGAGAAGTCAGACACACACACACGCATACAGACAGCTGAGATGCAGAGAGACGGACAGACAAGCAGCCAGCCAGATAGAGGCAGGAAACAGGAAGATTAACGCAGCAGATTACACAGAAATGCTGGAGATTAAACATAGACAAGCCACAGATGCTAATGTAGTCCAAGTTAGGGTGCCGTAGTTGCATTCAACGCCAAGTGACCGTAAGTGCAATTAGGTGTATGAGCGATGAAACTTTAGTAAGCAGTGAACTGTGCTGCAGGTGGTGTAAAGTGTAAGCAGTTAGTATCCATTTTAGCCTGATTTAAGTCTGCATTATATTTTAGCATATCAATCGTTCTCATTGTTAAACTTTTTTTTTGCGCATTTAGCCTGATTTGATTAAACCCATACCTTTACCGGCATCACTGACGCGGTTACTAAAATCATTCACCACAGTAATCAGCGTGACGCATGCCGGCTAGCCCTAACACCTAACACACTGAAAGCGCTACATGCTACAACAATCATTCGCATTCTTTCTAGCTGTTCGCTGTGCCACCCCGTGCTCCCTTCTCCCGACCCTCTGACGGGTCATTGACCTCAGCATTGGTCAGTTGACCATACTGACCTCGTTGACCTTAGCCTTGGCCCGTCGGAAGCAGAGCACATCCCTCTCGGTGACACCGGGCGGTAGTTTGGCCTGGGAGCGCAGGGCCGCCTCACTGGGCGGACGACCTGGGGAGGAGGAAACGGGGCGACGGTGAAATGACAAGAAGCCGACGACACCTGCGGAGAAGACAAGACGCGGAGAGACGGTTCAATAAAGAAAACACAACGAAGCGTTATGCAAAAGGTACGAACAGCGAATCGCGGTTAAGCAGCAAAGCTACGGTTGAGGTCAAAGTAAGAAGGGACTCAATATTGAGACAGTGTTCGCTATCTTGCACGAGTGAGTGGGAAAAGTGTGTTCAAAATTGAGCAAAACCCTAACCAGGGCCATGACGGCAAGATGATTTTCTCGGGGAAAATTTATCGCAGTCCTGTAGTCTGTTAACTTTGGGCCAGTTTCAACCATAATAGCAAGTGAGGGATGTTCTGACCCAACCGTTCGCATAGCCCACACCAGTAGCGCCCCTGACAGCAGTTTCCTGTACCACGCGTTCCACTTACCATCCACGGTCGGCGCCACGAGCAGGTGCGGCTCTCCGGGCAGCGGCGGGGAGCTCAGCTCAGCAGCGGCTCCCCCCTCGGGCGGCGGACTGCCGGCCGGTACCGACACAGACAAGGGCCGAGCCGGCGTCGGAGGGTGACCCACAGTCGGCGCGGGCGGGGGAGGAGGGGGGACAGGGCCAGGAGAGCCTGTCTCCCAGCTGGGCGAGCGGCCGCAGGGGCTGGTGGCTCCCTCTGAGGGTCTGCGTCCCTCAGACCCCGCCTCTCCAGTGGGTCGCCTCTGACGTCCGCCGGGTCTTTCCCGTCTTCCTCCCGTTGTGAACAGATGACTCAGTCCGTCAAATAACCCCCGGAGCTGCCCTCCGGCGCCCGCCGCGCTGCTGCGTGAACTCGCTGACGACATACCGCTCGAGCTCTGCTCCTCACCCGGGGCGGCCGCTCCGGCCGGCGGTAGGGTAACCGTCACAGACCCCGCCGGTCGGCGACGGGCCGAGGTAGCGCCCGCTTCCTCTCCGTCACTGGAGCCGGCAGAGTCCTCACGGCGGCGCTGAGGGCCGCGCGCGGCGGGCGTCCTCTCGTCCTCGTCAGAGGAGGAGCCGGAGGAACTGGCCTCGTCACCGCCCGAGTCGACGCTGCTGCGGCGACGAGGAGGCTTCACGCGCTTCCTCGGTCGGCTGTGGGGGCGGACACGGGAAAAGAGCTCAAACATAGCCACAAACGGCAATAGATTCACCCACACCAGCCGGGTTTGGATTTTTTTTTTTGAGTGTGTGTGTGGGGGGGGGGGGGGGCAGTAGAATGAGAGTAAGCATTTGAAAGCGGTGCCAAAACTTTCTGGTAACCACTAAAGAAGACAGCACACTCAAGTCATCGGCTCATAAATTGAATAGCCCATTATCCCATTCGGTCCTACATTTTTTCTTAAACAAGTTCAATCTGTCTGACAACCGCACAACTCACCTGCCGCCGCTGGTGGACCGGGCCCGTTTCCTGGTCACACCGGTGAACGTCCCACCGGGTGACACGGCGGACGGATGGCGGCAGATGGGACACAGCCAACCGGCAGGGGTACGGCCCTCCACACAGACGCGGTGGTAGACCCGCCAGCACTGACTGCAGCTGGCCACCAGCTCCGGCTACGGAGAACGAGAAAGATAATTACGGTCAGAGAGGCAAGATAGTTGTACTTAACGCACATGGGGAAGGCTTCGGACGGACCCGGCCTTCGAGACTGTCAGTAAGGGGGGATGGGAGAGGAAAGGAATATCACCTCAGTTCTAGCCAATTCTGTATGTTGATTCAGTTCAGCACCGGGAATACAATGCATCGAGCTGCTACCGCAACTCAGCACCATCTCACACGCCTGCCAACTCAGTCATTACCAGCCTACCCGTCAACTGGCCTAACTGGATGACTTATTATTTTGGGCGCCCATACTAAGGATATCATCACCAATCATACAAGAGTCTTTCACCGTCAAAAAAGCCAACTTACCCTTAAACCCGTCCCCACCTCTCATCCCTCATTCAGCCCAATCCTCACATCTCTCACCCTGAACTCTCCATCCTGTTCTCACTCCTAACCCCCACCCTCACCTGATCGGCTGGCTGCTGGCACAGCTCACAGCTCTGACACTCGTCACACGTCCAGCGCTGAGTGCGTGTGTACAGCGCCCTCGCCGCCGGCCTCAGGCAGCCGGGGTGGGCGGCCGCCCGGCAGCGTCCACAGTGGACGAACGGCTCGGAGCCGCCCGACGGACTCCGACTGGCCGTGCCCAGACACTCGGTGCAGACGTTCATGTGTGAGGGAGCCTGTCGGGAAGGGAGAAGGGGTCAGGCTAAAGAGAGACACACAGGAGATGGACCACTAAAGCAGCTTGGTGTCAAAGGCTGTGTGTCATACAAGTTATGAACCAATTGTGGCAAATAATGCCTGGTATTGCTGTCATTTGAGGGACAGCCGTAATCTGATATACTTCACAGAGATTCACTATAAAAAGCAACACGTACTGTCTACGGAAGCCTAATGCACCGTACCATTGTCCGCTCTGCTTCCACAATGGGCGCACCCGACGCACTCATCACTCCCAGCCAGACTGCCAAACCTAAGACTTGGCCTGCCTTTAAACATGAGTAGACATACAAGATTGATCCAAAATAAATCAAAATGACGCAGAAGAACATGTGATTTAAAAAAGAAATAGGCTACAACTGTACAACATAGACCTCAACGTCTTCTTCGAGAGCTGCTCAAGCAGCCTTAATTTTTGAATCTTTAGGGGGTACGCTTCAATAGTGCCGCCTCTCACTTTCATTCACTGCATGATGACCAGCTTATCGGCGCCCCCTCTCTCCCTTTCCCTCCCCTCTCGCACCTGTTTGGGCGGTGTGACGGGCGTCTCAGCCCGCTCCGCGCGCCTCTTCTTGGGCGTGGTCACCCCCGCCGCCGCAGTAGCCACCGGCGTAGCGGTAGTCGCCGCCGCCGCCGCTACCGCAGGTCCTGACACAGGCGTGGTGGGCGGGTGCCGCGGTTTGGCGCGACTGGGCCGGTGCTCTGGGGGGTGAAGTAGGGCGGCCACTGCCAGCGACTCCTGTGGCAGCCGGTAGAGGTCGCCGCCCGGGCCGCTCTCCTGGAGGACGTGCCCGTTGGCGATGGCGCGCCGTAGAGATACCTGGCGGTGGAGAATAGAATAGAAACATAAGGTCAGATTAGCGGACAGTTGAAGTAGAATATAAATACACAAATTACAGGTCAGTAGGCGGAACTATGGTCAAGCGTACCCATTTCGGGAACGCATTTTCGTTCCCATATTTGGGAACGAGAAACCCAAATATGGGAACGCCATGTAGGCATTATTTAAAACAAGAAAAAGAACCGTTAAATGACGTCCAAAAAATATAAAAAGATCGTGAACCACCTGATATTTGTCTCAATATTGTTGGGAAAGAGTTTGATATTGTAAGGCCCATCGTAGTTTCAAATCGTTCCCCTATTTCTAAAGCAGTCCATCATCCGGGCCGCGAGCCCAAATTTAGGAACGCTCTCGTACACTGGCGCTGCAAGCGTTCCTTATTATGGGAACGGCGTACCCAAAATTGGGAACGATTTCACCGACGCCTTTCAGGGGCTCTTTTCATTAACAAGCATCACGTCCAACGCCGCAAATTATTGTTAACGCAACAATCATCAGATGACCTTTCCGGCAAGACCGTCGCATGTTTCGCCCGGTCTTCTGCGCTTTTATTCCCGTCGATCTCGCAGCGGGCACGCCCCCCTCTGCAGGATTACGTAATTCACAACGCTCAGCGATGTTCAACAAGGTCTTCCATACCTATATCCACCGTCCGCACCGAGAATGGAGACATGTCAAGCACCTGTCTGTTTATCACCGATAGTTGACGAGCACAAGGAAGTATCCAAAAATGGGAACGCTGAATGTTACACCCTCAAAACACCTAGTCCCAATGAAAATCTAGTTTTTTCCTTTCTTGATGAGTGTAAGTGGCAAAAGGCCTGGTAGGATGGGCACGAGGAATGATCGAAATCAGCATAAAAATTATAAATAAGCCACACAGAGCGACCTATATAAGAGAAATTCCCCCAAAACGATCACGCTTAGAAACACGGAAGACAAAAACCACGCTCATGACGCTCCTTATAAAACAACTCTAAACAGCTAGCATCCAAATAAAATATGTCTATCTGGGATGATATAATACAGCTGAAAAATTTTAAACCACTGAAACTGAGTTTACAACAGTAGTTCGGTAAAATCACTGACGTTCCATGCGGTCGTGCGCCCCGACACCAAATGTCACCATATTACCCCCGGACTGTCCGCGTGTTCGCTTGCATATGTCAGCATCTGGTGTCGCTAGTATGAAACTTCATAACCAGGCGAAAATTATTATACTTGACCTCAAAATGTAAAAAAACGCTTCATTTTCCTTAAAATTGCAAGTTAAATGTAGTGTAACCCATGTTTTCACCATTCCGTCATTTCAAAAAATCATTAAAAATATCATTCGACGGTCAATTTCCTTGTGCAACGGTCAGATTAAAGATAATTTTATAGAGACTTAGTAGATACTTAAATTAGCGTGCACTTTTTTGAGACGTGATGCACTAATGAGTTTTAGTGGGCGAACGGCCGAAAAATTACCCTCCGTTCCCATAAATGGGAACGCCCGTTCCCATATTTGGGAACTCCGTTCCCAAAAATGGGAACGTTCCTATATTTGGGTACTCATGACCATAGTTCCGCCTACTGAGGTAAGATTCAGAGCTTATCCTTCAGGCGCATTGAAGCAACAATAACAAAAAAAATAAGATGTCAATTGTCATCGAGTCATAGACAAATCAATACTTCCCATCAAGTCTACTAGCTTTTTCCTATTTAATTTATTTCCTAAACAGCTAAATGCTCATTTTCGATCTCCTAGCCCCGTCCCCAATTATATCCATTTGCGCTTACCTTGAGTGTCGTATTGAGATCAGCACCTTCCGTCACTTCAATATTATGCGCTTGCAGGATGTACTCCTCAATATCCTTCACCGTCGCTTCCACCAGATCCTTGACGCTCTTCACGATGATCTTGGTAAGGTCGGTGCCCTTGCTGATGACTACTCTTGTCGGTCTCGGCGGAACGTTCGGCACCTTATACGACACGACGTTCTTGTTGTAGACGCGCTGGATGTAGCCGCCTTGAATGGCTCGCTCCAGATTGGAGAGCACCTGTGTGGAGCGAGGAGGGTTGGTTAGCGGCTGTTGTGTCCCGGGCCACGCGCACGCACTGACGTGACCGTGACCTCGCGTGACCTTGACCGGCCGGGCCGAGCGGCCGAGCGGCCGGGCGGCCGGGGGGAGGGAGGCTCAGTATCGTCCGAGCGGCACTGGCGTATAGCTCACCGGCGCGACTGTAGTGGCGCGGAACGATGCATGTTCGATCAGCTGGTCCAGGCAGGGTGAAACAGAACAATGGCCAGAGTCAGAGTCGGTGGGCACCGACTCAGTATTAAAATCCGGTTTTACAGAGCCTAAGTAATGGCTGACGTTTACTTTTGCCTTCAGATTACCAGCATCACACATAAGAATATTATGTTCCGGCGTTAAAATACTCGACCCATTGATTCATATCGGAGTGGACCTCTAAAATTGATCAACTGCAAGCATACTGGAGCGCGTTTATCTAGCCGGGCGATCCGACACTGCCGTCAGTCGTTCCAAAGACAGGCAGGTTTACCGAAAATAAAAGTTCCAGCGGGTGCTTCGTGTACAGACAACCCACCGTGTCTGTCTCATCAATACCAGTCACCGAGCCTTGCTGAATCACACCGAGTGAGCCAAGCCTGAACGAAAATGGCGTCAACGTGTGAGCTATGCGTGCTGTTCACACAGCTGTTCATTGTTGCAGCTGTGCTGTTCACATACCTGTTCATATTTGTAACAGCTGTGTTGCTCACATACCTGTTCATATTTGTTACAGCTGTGTTGCTCACATACCTGTTCATATTTTTGTAACATCTGTGTTGCTAACATACCTGTTCATTGTTACAGCTATGCAGATGTTACATACCTCCTATTCATTGTTACAGCTATGCAGATGTTACATACCTGATCATTATTACAGCTATGCAGATGTCTCACTGCGTTGCAGATGCGGTCCTCGCTGGGCCTCTGTTTTTGGTATTTGATTTTTGTGATGGCCTCCGCCAGCCACTGAACCCACTCCTCCAGGGTGCCGCCGCCCTCCATCTGAGACATTGTCTGGAAAAGGAGACAGAGACAGTCAGGTAAATAAGCACTGCACTCTGAGACCTTGTCTGGAACGGACACACAGGACTGTCAGACACAGGCAGATACTCAAAGACTGTCTGACACATTGTCTGGAGAAGAGACACACGGGACCGTCAGGCACAGATTATTATAATCTTTCGAGAATCTCACGAGTTTAATCATATGTATATCCCCTTCTGTGGCGAATAAATTATTTCTATTCCACGCAAGTGAATAATATGACATAAAAGCTTAAATATTCAAACTTCTTCAAACTTCAAACATCGCTTCTCATGGCAGGAAGCGTACCTACCTAGTGTTGCTGACGTCACCTAGAAGTTTGATAATTCTCGCTCAGAGTACGTTATTTAGATAGTCCTTAAGTGTAAGAGTTATCGCAATAAATATGTTTTGCAAATGTGGATAATCCAGAACGAGATGGAAGACTGAGATAAGCGATGTTCTCCAGCATGTACCGCGACCACTGACATTGTCGGCCGGTCATGCTCTCTGCTCAACTGACGGAAAGTGCCTAAGTGACTCGAGCCAAACTGCAAGCGTGTGGACCAGCCATTTCGTCCATCACTCTACCGAAACTCCCCCAGCGGAACGCGCTGGCAAGATTTCCCGTTTTCTTCTTCTTCATGGGCACGATGAGACTAAAAACAAAGAACATACAGCCTCGAATATCCGCCCGGAAGCAAGAATATGACAATTATTCAATGCTAGAGGGCGCACCAGCAACGAGGCTATATCGTACCCGTTTCTTACTTCGTGTAATCAGTAATTGGGGTTACATGTGACCTGAAGCCGCAAAGAACGCAGATAATGGAATCGAGTAAGCACAACTCCAGCAGGGCGCCCGGACAAACCATTACTATTCCCCCGTTATCACCAGTGTCGTACTACAGACCAAGCTACAGACCACGCCACTGGTCTGAACACATGATACGATCCGTCCGTCATCTTCACTGTCACATCTCGTGACCCATCTGAACAAGATGTTATAAATGGTGGGCTGCTGCGCTGAATGACAAGAGGTCTTGGCTTTTATATGAAGCGGGCATAGGCCACAAGCAATCAAATGCCATATACACATGAAAACTATTTAAAATAAAATAAACAAAGAGGTTGAAGTAATATGATGTAACAAATGCCGTCAAATGAAACGTCCATTTAACGTTACAGCATTTGTATTTAGATGCAGATGTATTGTATACATTTGTATTTAGATGCAGATTTAGATGCAGATGTATTTAGTCTGGATAAATGTTCGACAGAACATATGCTAAAACGACAAATCTCAGATCCCGCCATGGAATGCCAATAATACTCTGGCCTTCTTGGCTTTTGATTGATCTTATCAATGCTGAACGTCCAAAACACTGGCACTCCTCCACCCCCCCAGTATTCCCAGCTCGTGCGTAACCCTCAGCGGTGTCAACTGTCAACTGCCAGTCTCCCACACGGCTGCACCTCCGCATCATCGGAAACTGCGACTGTATTGACTCCCCGATATCAAACGTACACCTTTTTTCAATCCGAATCGGCATCCGTTCACTCAAATCATTCCCACGCACAAGGGGGAAAAGCTCAAATTATTGAGCGCTCAAAATATTGAGCGTGTGACGTCAGAGGCTCCCATAGGCGTAATGCTGAGGGCTCAAAAAATTGAGCCGTTTCAGGAACACGTTTTGCAAAAGCAACTCGCAACACCTAGGGAGAAATGGCAACACCCTAGGAGAATCACTAATGATGCAAAACAGATTAGGCTTTCATATTTTTCACTGCTCAAGCTTCAATGATTGGGGGAACACCAATTTCTAGGTCGAAATCTTACGGCATATCAGGCAAATCAGGATGCCTTAAAAACAGGCCAATATTTATGTCGAAATAAAGTTATTTTTTGTCCATTCACGTTTTTTTACTAGGGTTCTGTTGGAAAGAGCATTTTTCATACTACCCAAAATGATTGCGACTCAATTTCACATTACCCATATCGGAGAATATTTTTTCATTTGGCGGCGCCGTTTGTTTATTTCGTCGCGACGTCTCCGGTCGCGTGGTTGTCGTCGTCCTTGTGTTGAAGGTAAGTTTTTATCGTTTTAGTTATACTTAGATATTAAAAGGTACACTGAAAAAGTTTGAATATGCTGTGATTTTAAATTTGGAAACACGTAAACGTCAATCAATTCACGTTTTCCTTTGCGTGCAGATAAGTAACTGTCGACGAAAGTGGCGCCATCCGATATGATGTTTTGAGGGAAAGAGACACAACATATTTACGTGAAAATTTTTGTTTTTTAGTGGTCAAAGTGCTTCAAAGAGGCTGTGAATGTTTTCTTTACACAATTTTTCATTAGGTATGACGAGGTAAAAGGTAGTTTCAGTCTTAACTTTCATATAATTGACCTTAAAACATACGATAGTCCACTGCTATCAGTGATTGAGTACCTTGATATTTGGCATTTCTTATTAATTTGAATGTATTCTCTATCCATATGTCCTGATAGTAAGTGACAATACTCTGCCAATATGTTTCCATAGTTTTCACATTCATTTTCCAGTCCTTTACATAACATCACAATTTATAATAAACAAAACTCAACTCCTTCGTTACTTCACAACACTGACAGCATGACAGACTGACAGTCAACTATTGTGTGTGTGAATGCTGAAACAGGATAGCCACTTTGCTGACTGCCTCATTTGAAATAAGATAAAAATGATCCTTTATATCATTTCCATCTGGAGGATCGGAGTCAATGGAAAAGGAAGGCCACTTTCAAGCCTCAAGGTCTAGGCTGCCAGACACCAGTCGGCAGTCACCACCAAATTTATAATAGATTAATTCATTATTATACTTTGAGACCCTTAGGTCGCTGGATCGGCATCACATTTTCAGTTTCAATATAGTAAAGGTTTTTATTTGTATGATGTGACTGAAATATTTTCCTGAATCAGAATTTAATTATCCCTAGGTACCTGGTAGAGGTTTCGGATTTAATGCTCATTGTTGGTGTGCAGCCAGGATTTTTTGACAGGTCCAGATAGGGAATCCTGAGCAATTTTATAGTAAAGTGGTCTCCTTATAATCACCACACATTTTATCAAAAGAATTTGCAGAATTCATTCAAGGAAAGGAAGAATTTTATCAATGTTGCACCCATTTCTTAGACGACCTGGCTGCATCTTTTTTTAGCTCCTGTTGTATGACATATTTTCCATTTTGTTCCACTGCATAAAGAAAAAAAAATCGTTTGAGATCACCAAACAGCTTTTCTTTTTCTGGCAGGTCTGCACAACCAAGCGGTCGCTGGCGAGGACGTCGGCCGTCCCTGTGGGTAAGGTCATCTGCTCAGCCTTTGTGGAGATCAGCAAGACGTCACCAAGATGAAGATTTCGCTGGAGCAGAAGCCGCTGACCCGTGTCCGATCGGGCAGGTCATGCTCGATGGCACGAGCCACAACTTGAACGACTCTGTGACATCAACAAGATGGTGGAGCAGGTGAATGAGTTTGGCGACGTGTTGTGCGACTGCAAGAAGGGTTGTCTGCGTGTTCTGGCCGGCGGAGCGGCGACGCTGCGCAGTCTGTGCTGGTGGTGAGCAGCTGGCCGTGGTGACCGCGGGCGCCCACATGCGCCGACAACCTGTGCGGCTTCGACGGCCCCGGGACAGCCCGATGCCGCCCACTATGCGACGCCGACCGCGCACTGTCCGCACGGCCACATGGAGGTGTGCCCGCGCCTTTTGCCCGCACGCCGCTACCTCGCAGCTGGTCTGCAACCACGCCGTCGCCGCCTGTAGCCCGATAACAAAACGGCTGTCTGATAATGCCGCGTGTTTTTGTGATGTTGCTACTGTGATGGTTGCTACTGCTGGTCTGAGACTCGATGTTTCCATTCGTCTTTTACATTTAAGGATTTGATAATTATAAGCTTAGTCCGAGCTTAGGTCGTTTATATCATTTGTTATATGGCATATTTTGGATCAAAGCAGTACGACACTGCCTCCTGCTCTTG